>NC_132797.1:45725000-45890000 GCF_048594095.1 Paramormyrops kingsleyae | reverse complement strand
ACCCATAAGTGGTAATGCATATTAGAAAGAAAGACGCTATCCCAAAACACTGCTAGTTACACTGCGGCCATTTTGGATAGGTTTTGGATAGGTTTGGCACAAGTCGTGTGAATAAAATATAGATTTTCCTACAAATGTGTGGTGATTTTGTGTGACAAAATGTTACTTATGACCCATAAGTGGTAATGCATTTAGAAAGAAAGACGCTACCCCAAAAAACACTGCTAGTTACACTGTGGCCAGTTTGGATAGGTTTTGGATAGGTTTTGGATAAGTTTGGCACAAGTCGTGTGAATAAAATATAGATTTTCCTACAAATGTGTGGTGATGATGTGTGACAAATTGTTACTTATGACCTATAAGTGGTAATGCATTTAGAAAGAAAGTTGCTACCCCAAAAAACACTGCTAGTTACACTATTGCCATTTTGGATAAGTTTCAGATTAGTTTAGGTTAGGTTTTGGATAGGAAAAGCTCCCAGTTGCACCATTTGCTCTTTCCTCCGTAAAACCTGTTGGGCTGCATCAAATGATATGAAATTGGGCACACATGTAGAAAACAAGTTTGGGAACCAGATTTTTAAAATTGGACCTATTCCATCATGTAGTTTTTGAAATATTTGCAAAAATCCAAGACACAAAGACAGGTTTTTGTATTTTTCCAGCTGTTTTTGTTATATTCGCATGTCCATAAATTATACACAGGTTATTCATTTCGTTATTGAACTTCCTACAATCAATTGTAAAGGGGTCAACTTTGATTTTAGGTATCAGGCATGTGTCTGTGACTTTTATATCTGAAGTTATAAGGTAATTATTCCAAAGAGGGAAGAAATGCCCCCCCATGCAAGGGGCCCCTGGTGCACTCCATAGAGTTAATACTTCTGACAATGGAAGTTTTGAAAAGAAGACAGATAACGGATTTAGTCAGTGTTTTTTTTCATGATTCTACATAATGATTTCAGCGAGATATAAACTGAAATACACGAGAAAGATACGCGGTCGATGATGCCCTCGTCCCCAGAGCGTCAATAATAGTCACTGCATCATATTTATCGCTTTCTATATTTATATAGTCACAGTTTTTCATTTTTCATGCCATCTATCAATAAACTGTGAAAGGGATTTTATTGTTGCTACTTTTCTTGCGTTTCAAACTGCCTTTCCAAAGTGATGGGTGTGGGGTGCAGTGACATTCCAGACTGATGGGCCATTGACAGTATGCAAACTACTACAGGTGTGAGGACACCTATCTCATCAATATTCATTGTGAAGACCACTGACTTTGAGAAAAAGAGTGTCACTCCAAAGTTCTAACACTTTAGTAATCAAACCATATAATATTTCTGAATGTCACTTTCACCTATGTGTAGCCAACCCCTGTGTCTATAAGCTTCAGAGCTCAAAAGTCTTACCTAGAAATGTCTATAATGTGATTTTTTACAATTTCTCAGCATGTCTGAAAATAGGTTTTTGAAAAGTATATGTTTAAAGTTGATTTTAACAAAAAATAGAATAATAACATTCTAAGAGGTCTCAGATTATTGGTGCTGAGTTTGTGCTGAATAAAAGCAAATGTATCACTTTGGGATAAATGTTTTTTAGATAGGTGAAATATTTTAAAATGTGAAGGCATGTCAGACTACCTCGAAAGTGGAAAAAAGGCCTCAGGCCCCAGGGGGTTAAGCAGGAGGTGTCAGAAAAGTTACCACAGGGATAACTGGCTTGTGGCAGCCAAGCGTTCATAGCGACGTTGCTTTTTGATCCTTCGATGTCAGCTCTTCCTATCATTGTGAAGCAGAATTCACCAAGCGTTGGATTGTTCACCCACTAATAGGGAACGTGAGCTGGGTTTAGACCGTCGTGAGACAGGTTAGTTTTACCCTACTGATGATGTCTGGTTGCAATAGTAATCCTGCTCAGTACGAGAGGAACCGCAGGTTCAGACATTTGGTGCATGTGCTTGGCTGAGGAGCCAATGGTGCGACGCTACCATCTGTGGGCTTATGACTGAACGCCTCTAAGTCAGAATCCCCCCTAAACGTGACGATACGTTAGGGTTAGGGTTAGGGTTCAGTGGACTGGGCGGGCCCATTCACTCCTAGTTGATCAGGCGGGCCCGTTCGCACCTAGTTGACCAGGCAGCCGGATTTACAATTAGTGGAGCAGGCGGCCCCATCCTCCCAGTTGGTTGACCAGGCGGCCGCAGTTCCATCTCGCTTGGTTGGGGAGGGCACAATCGTCGCCACCTGCACAGGCCGAGGGTGGGGGGCCGGTCAAGGGAGGGCTTAAACCTCGGCCCTCCGGGGCCCAACGGGGCAGCCTCAGCAGCTCCAAACCCTAAGCATAGGCCAGACGGGCAACCATAGCTGCAAACCATAAGCATAGGCCACACGGGTGTAGGAATTATTAGCTCAGGTAATTTTAATATCTCCACCAATATGTTTGAAATTAATTAAAGCTTAATTAATTATTATTTAATGCTTATTATTAACCAATCGTTATGCCGAATGGCAAGCACAGTTTGTGGAAACACGCCCCTAAAGTCTTATAGCAGGTTAGCAGAACAGCTTAAGTTGTTAGAATGAAAGGAAGTTGGTTTACTTGGTTGAAGAGTGGGGGGTCTTGGCAGTTGATGGCAGAGCTGCTGAGCTGATGGCACTCAGGAAGACGCGGCGTTTGGAGCAGTGGAGTGGAGTCCCTTTAGATTCTCTCTCCTGGTGAAGCTTTGTCTTGGGTGCTGTTCTCTGTTCAGCTGGGCCTTCACTGGAGGGTTCTTGTGGGCTTCTCTTCTCCCGGGCTGATGGTCTTTTCTGCGCTTGATGATCTGTTTGCCCCGGCTGATGTTCTCCTTCGGGCTGGCGGTTATTCTCTGCGCACCTTTGTTCTGAGGTGCTAGATTTTTATGGTCTAAAGTTCATGAATAGGGATGACCAGGAATTCGACTCCTGGCCCAATGGCTGGCCATCCATTTGGTGGGCTTTCGGAAGGGGGTCTGTATCAGTCCTTTTGGGATTTATGGCCCGACTGATTCTCCCTTTACTGATGATTTTCATTAAGCTGTTATAACTTTTGATACATCCACTTTTATGGTAATCACTGCACCAGATTTAGAATCAGGGGTGATTAACAACCAGTTTGAAACCAAACATGCCATACCAGCTTCACAGGTACATACCTCATACCATCTGTATTAATTGATTAAACAATTAATTATTTCATCTATGTGACTGATTCACATCAGTATAGGATACAGGTGTTTTGGGTTGCACCTCAACAGATGTTACACTTTGTGCGGATATTACATCAAATATTCATATTACAAACAGCACATCTTATCCATAGATAAGCGTGGCAGTTAGCTTGTGGTAATATCAATATAAGTTGCACATCTGGAAACAACATATTTTGTTTGGTGTGGCTTATGCCAATTCATCTTCTCCAGAATGGATAATGTACACCCTAATTCAGTTCTTTTTAATATAGTATGTTAGAACACAGAAACTTGGTGACTGTCCACCAAGATCAGATAAGGACCACAAAGGAATGTTGGAAGAGAAGGGGGGGTTTTTAACAAAGCAGACTCTCTAAAAGTTAGGACACATTGATTACACTCACTTTCCAGATTCTTCTGGTATACCATGAGAACATACATACAATCGGTAAATTTATATGTGTTCAAGTGCAAAGGGGTGAAATAGGTGATACTCCGTGAACATGGTTATAAGGGTGGCACACAAAACACTAAGATTGTCTAAGGACACATACAAACATAACGTATCTGTATATTGAGACTAGTAGTCGTGAGTAAATCAATATACAGGGTATACAAAAGCCAAACTTAAATGAAATTTCCTTTAGGGTGTTCGTCTGTTGGGTGAGTGATATGTAAAGCAGAGTGTATGGGGAGGGGGTTGTGTGCCAAGTCGAGGGACCCTTTTCCATTAGGTCCACTCTGCTTGTCTGTAGGTCCCTAAATCTTTGGGCAATAAAAGTTGGAGTGCTGGGCTCCCTTGTTATCTGTGTGTGTGTGTAACCCCCCTTTGGTGCCTCTCGTACCAGGCTCGGCCTTGTCTCAGGCCACCTGGAATTTAGGCCCTGTGATATGTGCATGTGTGATCCTACACGGGCAACCTTAGCTCCAAGCCTAGGACAAAGGCAACAGGGGCAGCCTCCGCCCAAGGCCTAAGCATAGGCCGCAGTGACAACCCTAGCTACAAACCCTAAGCATAGGCCAGACGGGCAACCATAGCTCCAACCTTAGGACAAGGGCATTTACATTAACCCTCTACCGCACACAATTTGATGGTACATGATAAAAATTATTCCACATCACTTATTGGTTAATTTTGGGACATTTTATTGATTATGTATGTACATATTTATTTTACCGCCCCCTCTCCAAAATATTTTTTGTTGCCTAAGGGCAAAGTTGTGCAACATTGATACAAAACCACAGAGAAAATTATGTCTTTATAGATCATAATACAATGCTCAGAGAGCAATGCAAAGTTTTACCTAGTTTTTGATGGCTTTCCATCGTGCAAGAGGCATAACATCAGCAACATGTGCAATGTGGCTACTATGGCTCCAGAACATGCGGGTAGCTGGAAGACCAAATAATGACATATGGAGCACAGTGCCAAAGAACTGTTCAAGTTCTTGAACAGTAAGGTTAAGTGGCTTGCACAGGAGAGGTAATGGTGTGACATGTTTTCCATCGAGGGATCTTGGAAGAACTACTGTCATCTTCAGGCAGACTGTCATCATCATGTTCCTCTTCATCACTTGTGTATTGATTGTCTATAAATATATATACATATACACTCACCTAAAGGATTATTAGGAACACCATACTAATACGGTATTTGACCCGCTTTCGCCTTCAGAACTGCCTTAACTCTATGGAGGGCACCAGGGGCCCCTTGCATGGGGGGGCATTTCTTCCCTCTTTGGAATAATTACCTTATAACTTCAGATATAAAAGTCACAGACACATGCCTGATACCTAAAATCAGAGTTGACCCCTTTACAATTGATTGTAGGAAGTTCAATAACGAAATGAATAACCTGTGTATAATTTATGGACATGCGAATATAACAAAAACAGCTGGAAAAATACAAAAACCTGTCTTTGTGTCTTGGATTTTTGTAAATATTTCAAAAACTACATGATGGAATAGGTCCAATTTTAAAAATCTGGTTCCCAAACTTGTTTTCTACATGTGTGCCCAATTTCATATCATTTGATGCAGCCCAACAGGTTTTACGGAGGAAAGAGCAAATGGTGCAACTGGGAGCCTTTCCTATCCAAAACCTAACCTAAACTAATCTGAAACTTATCCAAAATGGCAATAGTGTAACTAGCAGTGTTTTTTGGGGTAGCAACTTTCTTTCTAAATGCATTACCACTTATAGGTCATAAGTAACAATTTGTCACACATCATCACCACACATTTGTAGGAAAATCTATATTTTATTCACACGACTTGTGCCAAACTTATCCAAAACCTATCCAAAACCTATCCAAACTGGCCACAGTGTAACTAGCAGTGTTTTTTGGGGTAGCGTCTTTCTTTCTAAATGCATTACCACTTATGGGTCATAAGAAACATTTTGTTTCTAACCCTAACCCTGCATAACTGTGCCCAAACAAAGCCCGACAAGTGCCCCGCATAACTGTGCCCAAACAAAGCCCGACAAGTGCCCCGCATAACTTTGCCCAAACAAAGCCCGACAAGTGCCCCGCATAACTTTGCCCAAACAAAGCTGACAAGTGCCCCGCATAACTTTGCCCAAACAAAGCCGACAAGTACCGTACATAATGTTGCCCAAACAAAGCCGACAAGTACTGTACATAACTTTGCTCAAACAAGGCCGACAAGTGCCCCGCATAACTTTGCCCAAACAAAGCCCCGCGTAACTTTGCCCAAGTGAAAGCCAAAAGCGCTGCATTACTTTGCACACTTCAAAGCTTGACAAAGGCGATGCGGAACTTTTCCCAATGTACCACAATACAAGTGTTACCAAAGCAAATGTTAATTGTAATTTACTGAATCACGGAATTATAAAAATCTATAGAATAAAAGAGTAAACTGTAAATAAATGTACTTATGTCGAGCGTTGCATCCTCTCCGCGCAAAAAAGCGTCCTCCTCCATCGAATCAATGGATAAAAGCGACACTTTCTTCCCCCGAACCACTCTTCAAAATCATCTTCTGTGCTTTCTCAACAGTGAAAGTCATCCGAGCCATTTTTCTTCAGTCAAAAAAGTTGTTGTCCGAAAATAACTGGGTAAACTCACGGAGACTACGTGCGCAATGCGTAATCGAGACACTCCCACAAATACTGCACCTGCAGATAATAAGTTGCGCATTCATGTCCCCAGCGCGAAAAACAATGCCCAATCAGCACATCCCATACCATTTTGCAAACCTTAGACACACCTCTATTGGATGAAGCAAATGACACTGTAATTTGATGTTCATGTAAAAAGTTTATTATGGTGAAACATAACCATGGGCAAAGGTTCAGTGCGTAAAAAATAATGTGCTAGCAGGGAAGCAGAGCATATATCTGAAAAAATACTTGACAATGAAGGATTACAGTGATTGATTTATGTACATAAGAGATCAAGCTTTCAAACGAGGGTAACTTTGTCATTTTATTCATTGGTTTTCTTCTAAAACTCCGAAGATAATAAACATTGCACGAATGTACAGAATGCCGACTGACATTTTTCCGCGATGAGTGAGCAAGCTATTTCAGAGCATTACAGTCATATTTATGGAAAAATGCGTGTTTTGTCTTAATACTGTGACGGTTTATGAATTATTGGCCGTGAAAGAAATAGTTTGAAGTGCTTAGTTTTCATTTTATTAACACTTATATTTTACTTCCTGACACTCGACCCGTTTAAAGATGGCTACCATGGTCATTTTATTTTTACTTGTTACAAAAAAACCATGGCACAAAAATTGCGCAACTTTCTACAGATATTATCTGAAAGGTTTTTTGTAGTGTAACAAGCCGTTTTTGGTTGATTTGATACATTTGTTTCTTTTATTGAACGTCATTTTTTTTTGTTATTGAAAATTTGGACGTATGCGTCCGAACCACTAGGCGGCGACAATGGAAGAGTTAATTCTACGTGGCATTGATTCAACAAGGTGCTGAAAGCATTCTTTAGAAATGTTGGCCCATATTGATAGGATAGCATCTTGCAGTTGATGGAGATTTGTGGGATGCACATCCAGGGCACGAAGCTCCCGTTCCACCACATCCCAAAGATGCTCTATTGGGTTGAGATCTGGTGACTGTGGGGGCCATTGTAGTACAGTGAACTCGTTGTCATGTTCAAGAAACCAATTTGAAATGATTCGAACTTTGTGACATGGTGCAATTTTGCATTTAGGGGCATTGAAGCAACTGCCTTGTGATTGGTTGATTAGATAATTGCATTAATGTGAAATTGAACAGGTGTTCCTAATAATCCTTTAGGTGAGTGTACGTCAATAAAAATACATCAATCACAACTAAAGCTTACATGACTCTATTGGATACCCTGTCTGCTGCACAAACCTTTATTTAATTTGAATGACATCTAACAACATCTGACATTTATCAACACATTTGATTTCTTTATACAAATGAGTTCAATAACAACCAAAGAAGCAATATTTTAAAACCTATTTTCACTTCTGCTCAAACCTTTCTCTGCATTCCACTCCTCCTCACTGTCACTGCAGTCTATCTCACTGTCTGATGGGATATCCCTAACATGCTGATCCTGAGTTTTACTCCCATAGGAAAATGTTGTGTCCATTTTCTGTCAAAATGCGTTAAAATGAGGCAAAATTAAATTAGAAAATCATTTTAAAAACATTGTGCTTACAATGTGCAAAAATACATGCAATAATATACTAACACACTGTCAACAAAGCCTCTTAAAATCTACCCCTTATTGCAGAACGTTGCCCTAGGGCAACGAAAAGATAAACTATATTTCAGAACATGCAAAATAAAAAATAAATAAATAAAACCTGAAAAAAAGGCTTCTCTACAGCTTCATAGACATGCACATATTTTTTTATCTACAGTTAATGCCAATATAAATAAGATTAATAAAGGAAATAGTCTTACCTTCTTCTCATATCATGTGCTCCCTTGACCATGGTTCAGAATAGGAAGTCCCACCCTCAAATGATGTTTGATATTGACTGCCACACCACATTGGACCATTCATTGACTCTGTGTTGATCATTTTGATTGGTTGCAATCATTTAAATAATACTAATAATAATAATAATAACAATAATAATAATAATTAAAAAAAGCTACCTAAAAAAGAGCTTAAGAAAACGTTCTGTTGCCTGAGGGCAATGCTGTGCAGTAGAGAGTTAATTGGACCCGGCGGCCCCATTCACGCCTAGTTGATCAGGCGGGCCCGTTCGCACCTAGTTGACCGGGCGGCCGCATTTACATGTAGCGCAGCGGGCGGCCTCATTTACATTCAGTGGGCCTGCCGGCCCCATTCACACCTAGTTGATCAGGCAGGCCCGTTCGCACCTAGTTGACCGGTACGCCCGCATTTAAGTGCCTTTTTAATGAAAACTGAAAACTTGAATTCAGTACAAATTTATCTAATAGTATACGTTGTGTATTGTTAGATAAATGCGCGAACTGCACTAAAATGTTCACATTTTGTAAATGCACGAAAGTATTCACATGATTCTGTTACCTCACGCAGCAGAGAAGACGTGGGGACTCTGACTACTTCCCCTTTGCATGTTCGCAATTGTATTCAGGTGCGTATCTCACTTATACGATCACAGGATGTTATATATTTTTTAAATCAATTTATTATTGTTTTTATTGTATAAGATTGTACTGAACACACTGGAGAATTTAAGTATGCTCAGTATGGAGAACTGAAGCACTGACTGCTGTATATTTGCTTAACTATTTTAATGTCATGTTAGATGTTTATACTGAGATGCATATTTGTGCTCTGAAGGTGGCGTGATGCCTCTGACTATATCCCCTTTGCATGTTCACAACTGTATACAGCCAGAAAAAAGCAGTGGACTGAGAGGGTGGACCAAATGCAGACTCCTGTGTCCTTAATCTTCATACATATTTATGTTGACTGGTCATCTCCATGTGCTGTTCAGCTGGGACTGTGGAAATTCCACCAGTACAAAGGGGCGTCCATCATAACAGCTCGGTCAGTATTGAACCAATCCTTTTCTTTTTTTATTATTATTTTTTGGCTACAGATGATGCACAAAGACCTCTAAAAACAGGGCTATAGGTTTCATCATGTCAGAGTTCCCTTTAAGACTGTGTACACTGCCAGCTATTTTTTTAAAAAAGATATTTTTTAAAAATAATTCTGGCCTCATCGATGTACATATAGTCACACTCTGGAGCCCTGTCCGGTTGCTTAACCATTGAAATCCTATGGAAGCAGCAATGGTGTGCTTTTTCACATGTCATATCCATTTTGGCTTTGTGTTTTTTTTTTTTTTTTAATAAATAATGAATGGTGGAATCTACATTTTTGTGCACTGGTGGTTAGATATATTTTAGAACATCAGATGATTTTTATCATGTCCTGACATGTACAGTATTAGGTGAGACCAGAGGTGGAGATTTCAGGTCCAGAGAGTACAAATCCAGACCAAGATTTCATTTCCACCAAAAGTCTCAGTCACAGAGTACTCATTCAAACCCATCTCTTCACCTCAAAATAGCAACACTTTCTACTGTTTTTTTTTTTTTAACCTTTGAATCCTAGTTAACCTATTCTTTTGAATGTTAAATTTTAATGTTCTGGTCTCCTCTCTCCCACCCTACCCCTCCTTGATGCACCAAGTATCCAGTGGACTACTGCCAGTTTAGAAGAGGATAACTCTTTATGGGGTACAATGTACTGTCACCTTTCACGATTTCACTGCATGTTTGGTCAGGAGGGCTCGAAACATTTAAAAAAAAAAAAAATTGTGCAAGCTACTCCTCTTCAACATTGTCCCGGATTTGTATTGCATTTTGGTGGTCCAACTGACAGGGAGGTAAGAAGCAAACTTTAAACTTTTAAACTTTGAATAATGTTGCGGGAGGCATTTGCAGTGGACCCTCTCAACCACTCCCACACTTGATCACTAGTTTAAAAACTATAGGTCTATACCATACTGTAGGCCTAATTCTACAAAACTGAATCTTTGCATTGTATTTAGTGCCATAGGCATACTTGTATTGCACTGTTATAATTCTTTATGGTTTTATCAGTTTTGTCTTCTAAAATAAGTGTTAGTCTCAAGCTTATGTTAAAGGAAAACACCAGCTTTTTGATTTGAGGGTGAATATGCTTCTCTTCTCTCTTTTTGCAATGCCCAGTCTGACACCATTTGCCTAGCATAATTCACTAGAAATGGATGCCATCCTTTTTAGGAGTTGAAGGCTATAGCTAGACATTTACTCCCAGTGAATTACGCTAAACTAGATTAACAGTGTCAGACTGGGCATTGCAAGCACAGCAAAGAGAAGGGTATGCACCCTCTTATCTAACTCTGAGGTTGACTGCAAATTGGCAATTTTTTTTTAAAAACATGGCATTTTTCTTTAACACTTCACTTAATTTAAGTTTTTTCACTTAATTTGAATTATATTTTACTTTAATTTTATGGTTTCTGCCAGTCATCTGATATTTTTTACAGATATTTTTTTGCTTTATTGAAGGTGTTTGATAATATATTTGTAAAAAACCTGTAAAATAAATGTATTTCTCTGCTGAACTTCCGGTGTGGTCATTTTATTGAAGATGATTTGTTGCAAGAATTTAGGAGATATCTGTAAAATAGCAATATTTAACTGTTGAACTTTTGGCACTGCCCTTTTAATTAAGGTATTTGATCACAATAATATTAAGAAAAAGTGTAAAACAACAGTATTTCTCTTCTGAACTTATAGAACTGCCATTTTAATCAAGGTATTTGATCATAATAATATTAAGAAAAGCTGTAATATAACAGCATTTATCTGCTGAACTTTTGTAATTGCCCTTTTAATTAAGGTATTTGATCACAATAATATTAAGAAAAACTGTAAAATAACAGTATTTATTTGTTTAACTTTTGGAATTGCCCTTTTAATTAAGGTATTTGATCATAATAATATTAAGAAAAACTGTAAAATAACAGTGTTGTTATGTAAAAGAATAACGGACAATTTTTGTAAATTTTATGTATTTGCACTTCATTTGAAATAAAACATTTTATTGTAATTTTACAGTTTTTGTTTGGCAGCTGCTGCTGCCAGTCATTTTACCGTTTTTTTATGAGATTTTTTTTTACAGTGTATGATATCTGCAGATAATCTCCCTGGAAATGTTCATCACCTATTTAGGGCACTATCTTATTTAATTTAGGTTTACATTCATTCGGTTTGCATTTGCAGCATTTAACAGACGCTTTTATCCAAAATGATTTCCTAACTACAGGGGACAGTCACTCTGGAGCCATTTGGGGTTAAGGGTCTGGCTTAGGGACCCAATGGTGGTAGTGCTGGCCATCACCTCTTGGTCCAGCAGCGAGTATCCTACCACTAGGCCACCACCACCATCTTTAGGTACAGTAAAACAACAAAGCAATAGTCAAAGTCAAAGTAAACTTTATTGTCATCTCTGCTATATACATTACAGTTTACAGAGAGACGAGATGACATGGCTCCAGTTTAAAAACAGTACAAAGAACAAATAGGTCACAATTAAGTAATATATAAATAGAATAAGGCTATAAAAAGACAAAGAGACATAAACAGACATAATCATAACATAAACAAAAAAAAACTGTTTCGCAGTCTGGTGGATCGGGCCCTGATGCTGCAATAGCATCTGCTGGATGGGAGGGGAGAAAAGAGTTCATGTGAGGGGTGTGAGGGGTCAAGCACGATGCAGGAGACCTTCCTGATGCAGCGCTTGTGAAAGATGTCCTGTAGCGGGGGGAGAGAATCTCCGATGATCTTTGCAGCTGCTTTAACCCCTTGGGACCGGCGATCCCGCCGGCGGGATCTGACAGAAATTTCGCAAAACCGTTTAAATTACTCCGCGAGTTTTTGTCATATACACATTTTAAAAATACTCTCAGAAACCTTGGACGGTCTACTTTTCAAATATATATAGGTAGAAACTAAATATATTTTTACAGCTTCGTGATACGAATTGAAAGAACAAGAGTGACTGACTTAAGCGTCTGCGTCTCGAAGCGGCTGTGATCGCCCACCCACTTGCAAATCGCGCTATTCGCATGATAATAACATGATAATCCGACAGTTAGTATTGGGTAAAGAAATATGTGAATACGCCCATTGTGACCGAAATAAACAAGAGCACATGTCTGGGTAGTGTTTACACTGATCGGCTACAATATAGCACACGGATACGTCTCTGCCGCTGAAGCTTTGCGCCAGTGTTGCCACTTTCAGCAGCGAAGCTCATACCTGTGTTCATAGCTCAGTGGGCTAAGCCTGTGTGCCTGTAATCACGTGGTCGCGTATTTAGAACGTGAATAGCGATCTTCCGCTGAGAGCGGTCCTACATGCTCCCGACGCAAGTAAAACAAAGAAAGATGACACGATTTGCTTTTTTGCCTATTTAACCTAATTTTAAAAACTTTAATACTTCTGACAATGGAAGTTTTGAAAAGAAGACAGATAACGGATTTAGTCAGTGTTTTTTTCATGATTCTACATAATGATTTCAGCGAGATATAAACTGAAATACACGAGAAAGATACGCGGTCGATGATGCCCTCGTCCCCAGAGCGTCAATAATAGTCACTGCATCATATTTATCGCTTTCTATATTTATATAGTCACAGTTTTTCATTCCATCTATCAGTAAACTGTGAAAGGGATTTTATTGTTGCTACTTTTCTTGCGTTTCAAACTGCCTTTCCAAAGTGATGGGTGTGGGGTGCAGTGACATTCCAGACTGATGGGCCATTGACAGTATGCAAACTACTACAGGTGTGAGGACACCTATCTCATCAATATTCATTGTGAAGACCACTGACTTTGAGAAAAAGAGTGTCACTCCAAAGTTCTAACACTTTAGTAATCAAACTACATAACATTTCAGAATGTCACTTTCACCTATGTGTAGCCAACCCCTGTGTCTATAAGCTTCAGAGCTCAAAAGTCTTACCTAGAAATGTCTATAATGTGATTTTTTACAATTTCTCAGCATGTCTGAAAATAGGTTTTTGAAAAGTATATGTTTAAAGTTGATTTTAACAAAAAATAGAATAATAACATTCTAAGAGGTCTCAGATTATTGGTGCTGAGTTTGTGCTGAATAAAAGCAAATGTATCACTTTGGGATAAATGTTTTTTAGATAGGTGAAATATTTTAAAATGTCAAGGCATGTCAGACTACCTCGAAAGTGGAAAAAAGGCCTCAGGCCCCAGGGGGTTAACAGTCCGTTGTAGCTGGTTGAGATCGCCGACCTTGCAGTTACCAAACCACACAGAGATGCAGCTGGTCAGAACGCTCTATACAGTGCCCCTGTAGAACACAGTGAGGATGGGAGGAGGAAGGTTGGCCTGCTTCAGGCGTCTCAGGATGTGGAGACGCTGCTGGGCCTTTTTGGTGATGGAGGTGGTGTTGGTGGTCCAGGTGAGGTCGTCTGAGATTTGAACTCCCAGGAACTTGGTGCTATTTACTGTCTTTACCATGGAGCTGTGGATGCTGAGAGGTGTGTGGGTGGGGCGAGTCTTCCTGAAGTCGACGATCATCTCCTTGGTTTTGTCCACGTTCAGTGACAGGTTGTTCTCACAGCACAAGAACGCCAGCTGCTGAACCTCATCTCTGTACGCCGACTTGTCGTTGCTGCTGATGAGCCCCACCCACACGTCGTGTCGTCGGCGAACTTGATAATGTGGTTAGAACTGTGCAGGGCGGTGCAGTCGTGTGTCAGGAGAGTGAACAACAGTGGGCTGAGAACACAGCACTGAGAAGCTCCTGTGCTCAGTCTGATGATGCTGGAGATGTTGTCGCCGATTCGGACGGACTGAGGCCTCTCTGACAGGAAATCCAGTATCCTTGCAATAGACAATATTCTATTAATTACTAATTAATTAATTAATTAATTAGGTCAGAAATATTAGTAGGTAAGAAAGACATTTAGTAATGCTAAATCTTGTATGACTTCATTGGGTGTTAAGGTGCATGCTTCAGGATTTCCTGATGTGTACATTGTTAATAAATGCATTAACTCATGGTTACTTTGGCATTAGTTCATTTATTAATATATGCTTATTTGTTGATCAGTGTTGTAGTGTTACTGAAATCTGAAGCAACCAAGGAATATGTATGACATAATTAATTAATCAATCAACTGAGGCAGAAGACCAATGAAAAACAGTTGCAAGCAATAACACTAAATAATAACAGAACAAAGAGACAGAAAACACTGAAACTATAGGAACACTGTCATACATTAGGAATTACTACAGCAGGAAACAAAAATATACACAGGGAAAATCTAAGAATAAGGAAATCAAAATAGAACATAAACATGGGAGAATCTGAAACCCAAATAAATACTAATAATCAGAGGAGGTTATCCAGGGGCCAGCCACAAACCCATAACCCCTGGATTTATAGACTGAGCTGCATACTAAGTCCACTATGCTGTGTGGCAGACTGGGGAACAGGGAAAACACACAGGGAATACTAGGAACTATGACAGAGAGAGGGAAAGATAGAATGGGGAAGTATTTATCAAGTATTTATCTCAGCTATCCATAGTGTCACACAATCATAGTTTTGACTTTTGCCCTATATTTACAAGGGTCTCTTTCCAGAATCCAAAGACATCCAGTTAGATAAATTAAAGTCTCAGGATATGTTATAGATTATTCCTGTGCTGTGAATGGCTCGCATCCCATCAAGAGTGTCCTTTTCCTTTCCTTCCCTTGCTGCTGGAGAAGTGTTTATGGATGGATGTACCTACTAATTATATGCTTTACAAAGGGGAATGTTGTTGTTATGTTTTTTTTTGCTATTTCTTGGCTCTGTAGAGAATCACTGTTTGGAAAACTCCACAGTGTATGCTTAATCATTTCAGAATCTTTGTTTTCCAAAAGTTATACTCTGTGTGACTCACTGTCTGTGCAAAATGCAATCCAAGGTGCATTTCTAAGGTGCAGGTATTACAATAAAGTCCTTTGAATATTTGAAATTGAATAAACACTCAGCTAACACCCCCTACCTCCATACACCCAATTATATGAACACAAAAAGGCTTGTGACATCAATACGAAGGACCGATCCCCAAAATTATACAATAATATATATTCTTTGTATATTTTCAGGCTATGTATGGCACAAATGCATACAGAATGCAATCTGAACGTCATGTAAAACGTTCAATTTGCAGTTCAAATATATTACCCCCATACCTTTTATTATACACTCACCTAAAGGATTATTAGGAACACCATACTAATACGGTGTTTGACCCCCTTTCGCCTTCAGAACTGCCTTAATTCTACGTGGCATTGATTCAACAAGGTGCTGAAAGCATTCTTTAGAAATGTTGGCCCATATTGATAGGATAGCATCTTGCAGTTGATGGAGATTTGTGGGATGCACATCCAGGGCACGAAGCTCCCGTTCCACCACATCCCAAAGATGCCCTATTGGGTTGAGATCTGGTGACTGTGGGGGCCATTTTAGTACAGTGAACTCATTGTCATGTTCAAGAAACCAATTTGAAATGATTCGAGCTTTGTGACATGGTGCATTATCCTGCTGGAAGTAGCCATCAGAGGATGGGTACATGGTGGTCATAAAGGGATGGACATGGTCAGAAAAAATGCTCAGGTAGGCCGTGGCATTTAAACGATGCCCAATTGGCACTAAGGGGCCTAAAGTGTGCCAAGAAAACATCCCCCACACCATTACACCACCACCACCAGCCTGCACAGTGGTAACAAGGCATGATGGATCCATTTTCTCATTCTGTTTACGTCAAATTCTGACTCTACCATTTGAATGTCTCAACAGAAATCGAGACTCATCAGACCAGACAACATTTTTCCAGTCTTCAACTGTCCAATTTTGGTCAGCTCGAGCAAATTGTAGCCTCTTTTTCCTATTTGTAGTGGAGATGAGTGGTACCCGGTGGGGTCTTCTGCTGTTGTAGCCCATCCGCCTCAAGGTGTGGCTTCACAAATGCTTTGCTGCATACCTCGGTTGTAACGAGTGGTTATTTCAGTCAAAGTTGCTCTTCTATCATCTTGAATCAGTCGGCCCATTCTCCTCTGACCTCTAGCATCAACAAGGCATTTTCGCCCACAGGACTGCCGCATACTGGATGTTTTTCCCTTTGCACACCATTCTTTGTAAACCCTAGAAATGGTTGTGCGTGAAAATCCCAGTAACTGAGCAGATTGTGAAATACTCAGACCGGCCCGTCTGGCACCAACAACCATGCCACGCTCAAAATTGCTTAAATCACCTTTCTTTCCCATTCTGACATTCAGTTTGGAGTTCAGGAGATTGTCTTGACCAGGACCACACCCCTAAATGCATTGAAGCAATGTCTTGGTCTCGGTTTAGGCGGTCTTGACTACAACACTACGGTTGACTGACTGACCTCATCATAAGACCTGAGAGCTCCTTATAATTGGGCTGCTGTGATGCAACAACAAAGAACTTTTTTTTTGCACAATGTTGAATTAGGCCAGGAAACTCCTTAAGCATCTCCTCTGACATTCCCAGCACATTTATTTTCAACCAAGGGTGGTATATGCATCTTAGCCTCTGCTCTTTTAAGTCATCCGATTCATCTGATTGCTGTACAGCTCATTAATTATAGCCTGAGTCTGATAACACTTTAACATATATATTTCAAAAAAACAAAATGTATAACCAGTTTACAATATTATCTACTTAGAAATATATAAATACCTGTACATGTAAATTGACTACACTAAAACTTTAAAATGGTAAGAAAAGCTTTAGGCCAGGGGTCCCCAAACTTTTTTCTGCAAGGGCCACATAATTTTTTCCTGCTTTAATGGGGGGCCGGGTTGGTTTATAGCAGAAAATTACACGAGTGACTACTAGTATTATTGTGGAGATTTTATTATGATTTTAACCCTCTGGAGTCTGAGGCCTCTCAGCCACCTTTGAGGTAGTCTGATGTAACGGATTGAAAAATATATACGCTTATGTATTGTAATATAATTGCTCAAGAGCTCTAGCCTGTATTTTAGTTTTCTGGCACTCAGCACACCGCCTGCCGGGGTCCTAGTAGCTCCTCCTTCTCCCATTGCCTTATCTGTTTGTGACTCCCCCTCCCTCTTCCCTTTTTGGAATTCTTCTGGAAAGAGGTAGGTCGGGTGACGTCAGCCAAAAGTTAGTCTGTGAAATATTAACTTCCAATTGTGCCATCCATAAGTTTATTTGCCTTTATTTTATCTATATTTGTCTCTTATACAGTATTAGTCGGTTATTTTTGTAATATTGATTGTGTAAATATATTTATTTTTTGTTGCGTTTTGCTAACCATTAGCATCACAGCGATCTTTGCGTGGGTTCGCTAACGAGTTGTAACCTTGTGTTTGTGGGCTGTTTTAGGAGATGGAGATGTGTGTATGGAGGACCAACGAATTGTTTTATTATGCTTTGTGCAGAGAGAGAATAAAGCTCCAACACAGCAGTTCAGATGGCCTTGGGTCATCCTTAATACATAACACAACGCAGAAGTTTTTCCACCAGTTACAATGGTGCCGTGACCTTTGGTTCATCAGATCTACGCTCGCTAGATTGCCGGGATTGCTGCCGATATAGCCACCGGTGCTGATGTGTGCTGTCCCCCGACCCCCTCCGTGCACCCCCCCCTCTCCTCACGTCCGACACTCTGTCATGCCTGCTGTTCGAGGTGGTGGTGTAGCTGTATTGATGCTGTGTTTTAGGTATTGAGTAATAGCATCGCATAATGCTTTAGTTGTAGCCATCTGTAGCGCTTAGAATACCGCTGGTTTGATAGCATTTTCTGTTTAAATATTTTTTTTATGCTGATTTTTTTTTTTTTTTTTCCAGGGCTACGTTTATAGGTACTAGTAAACTGAATTTGTAGCCTGGTTTGCTATGTTTTCATTTTGAACTTGAAGTTACTTTTTACCAGTTATGTTAGTGTTGCACTTTTGTACTGTATCTTTGTTTACATAGTCACTTCAGTCAGAATGTCACTGTCCAAGATGAATGGTATTCATGTACCTAGTGGGTTCGGGAGGGGATGCTTGTTGAGTACAGATGGAGGGGCCAATTATCAAAAGGTAGGCCAGTCATCTTTGAGTCCAGTTGCATGTTCCACTCCGGTCGCTCAGGTAGTCAGAAACACACCAGGACAGGTAACAAACACTAGTACTGTTGGGTATGCTAATGTTGGACACACAAAGAGGGTGCATGACACTGACAACGTGATGAATGATGTCAGTGGCAGTAATTCAGGCCTAGTACCTGCTACACAGACCTGCTCAGGAGGGTGCTTAGATGCAACAAAACTCAATGTAGTTGTCCGATCAGATGTCATACCACCCCCGTTCTTCAGAGGTGACCACACTGACACGTGCACAGTTCATGAATGGGAAGATTTGATGTGGAGTTACCTGCGCAGACGCAAATGCAGTACCGCTACGATGCATGAAGTAGGGGTCAAGTAGGCTTATGGGGAAAGCCAGGGACATAGTGAAGGTATCACTGCGCAGCAGCCCAGACATAGACCCATATAACTGTCCTACCACTGTTTTTGACATACTGAAGCAGAATTTTAGCGAACAACTTACTCTAGCATGCCTATGGCAGACTTTTATGGCACGCTGCCAAGAACGGGAGAGAGTGCACTGGATTATTGGGTACGTCTGAATAAGGCCATAGATATCGCTGATAAGTGTCTCCGCAGGCAAAGGTAAAGGTGTTGAAGACGTGAGTACTGAAGACGTGATGATGTTTGTTACTCACTGTCCAGATCCATGTCTTGCCTTGTCTTTCAAAAGCAAACCAGCTGGGAAATGGTTGGCCTCAGATGTCCAGGAGCGGTTGGATGACCATCAGAGGGATCTGCGGCGGGGGGCCTCAGTGTGTCAGCACCCGCCTGCCACTTACAGTCCTAGCTGTGTGGCGGTCACTCAGTCAGCTGTACAGTTGAACAACTCATATGTGCAGTCTGAGGACGCAAACCACTCCTCGCTTCATCAGCCTCGGGCAGCTGCCCCTCTCACCGTGAATCATGTGGAGAAAGGTGGTAAGCATGCTGAATAAAGTAATCACACTGTGTTCCGCTCCACAGTCAGTGTCACACCAGGTGCAGCCTCAGCAGCGTCAGCGGTCGCCTCGACTGCCAGTGCCCTCTACCTGTCGGGTGTGCAGCAACACTGACCACTCCACTTACAGCCACTGCAGGCTACTGAAGCTCTGCCATCACTGCTTCCAACCTGGCCATTTCAAAAGTGATTGTCCAAGTGTGTCTCATCCAGGAGCTGCATCAGGAAAGCCCAACCACACGCCGTTAAACTAGAGGCTCCACGCTGTGCGAGGGCAAGCGTGGGCACTGGTACAGAAGCCCTCAAAGGTGAACCAGATTTACTCTCTATCTACAGTAACAACTGTCAGCTTTTGCCAGCGGGACAGGCGCCGTTAATCATTAGTCCATAGAAAACGGAAGCATCAAGCGAGCTGTTTTATACACCCATACTGGTGTAGGTGGCGAGGTTACTTTGCGAGGGTTGCTGGATTTGGGCTCCATGTGTTGTACATTAAGTGAAGAGGCAGAGAGGAAACTTCAAGCTGCTAGAGTCTTACCCAGTGCTCAGTTAATCCCTGGAAATGTGGTGCTTGTGGGCTGTGGGGGAAAGACGGCATATCCAAAGTGTTTCTATGATCTTGACATTGAAGTGTATGAGTCAAAGTTTGTTGTGCCTACTCTAGTTGTTCCAGGCCAACGAGATGACTTCATAGTCAGCACTAATGTGATAGTCAGTCCTTCAGAAAATGAGGAAGAAGAAGGAATACTGGGAGCAGCGATCCTGACTGTGAGCGTTTTCTGTTGAGCTGTGTGTCACGGTGGGAAGGCCCAGGTCAGTGCGACAAGGTTAGAACAGTGAAGCTTGTGCTTAATGTCACACTCCTACCGCAACGCGAACACCTAGTATGGGGGAGACTCCCCGGTGATGTTCCCATGTCTCCTGGTAGCACAGTCATAGTTGAGCCCACCTCGGCTCGCTCTACTCCAAAGAATATTCTAGTCGGAAGACCAGCCACTGCTATGTGGGGTGATCGCTGGGTCCCGATGAGGATCCTTAATCCAACACTGAAACCCATTATACTGCTGCGAAATGCTAAGATAGCTGATGTGTCCCCGTGTTTGGCAATAGAGGATTTGAACATCACACAGGGATCTTGTCAAACCCAAGCTGTAGGCTCCAGCTTAGAGCTATCCTACAGCACGCTCAGTAGCCTTACTAGAGCGATGAATGATGCTGGGTTGAGTGATATTGATTTGGACAGTTGTGAGGTTTCCCAGGCTGACAAAGCAAAGCTGGCGAGTCTGCTTTTAGAGTATAGTGACATTTTCTCAAAAGACTCCCTTGACTGTGGAGAGGCCAGAGACTTTGTTCACAGGATTCACCTCTCAGATGACCGTCCTTTCCGGCTCCCCTACCGGCGTATCCCACCAGCACACTATCAGAAGCTAAGGCAAGTGTTGAATGAAATGGAGGAGTGCGAAATCATCAGAAAATCGATGAGTGACTACGCCTCCCCATTGGTCATGGTATGGAAAAAGAATGGTGACCTGCGTGTTTGCACGGACTTCAGGTAGTTGAACGCACGAACTGTTAAAGATGCCCACCCCCTGCCCCATCAGTCTTACTGTCTTGCTGCACTCGGGGGTAATGTTGTTTTCAGTACAATGGACTTGACATCTGGTTTTTACAATGTCCCAATGCATGAAGCTGATAAGAAGTTCACAGCTTTTACCACTCCGCTAGGCCTGTATGAGTATAATCGTCTACCTCAGGGCCTGTGCAACAGTCCGGCGTCCTTCATGAGGATGATGCTGAACATTTTCGGTGACTTGAACTTTTCCAGTCTCTTATTTTACCTGGACGACCTGCTGTCTTTTGCACCGTCTGTCGATATGGGGCTTGAGCGTCTGAGGACTGTTTTCAGCCACCTGAGGGCCAACAACCTCAAGTTATCACAGAAAAAGTGCCACTTTCTGAGACGGTCAGTTAAATTTTTGGGTCACATTGTAGACAATACTGGAGTCTCTGTGGACCAGGAAAAGGTTGATGTTATTTCGTCCTTTGAGAAAATTGATTTGATGGAGTCGGATGGTTGCACCCCATCCCAGAAGAGGATACGATCGTTCTTGGGTATGGTCTTATATTACCAGCATTTCATTCCGAACTGTTCCTCCATTGCAAAGCCTTTGTTTTGTCTGACTGCAGGCGCTAAGCGTAGAGGAAACAGGGCGAAACATGGAAGAGGCGGCACTTTTGGCCAGCTGGCCCCAAAGGACTGGATGGCAGTTTGTGATGATGCTTTTGCAGAGCTGAAGAATGCTTTAGTCTGCTGTGTGGTTCTCGCCCACCCAGACTTTGGCAAGCCTTTTATCCTCTCAACAGATGCATCTCTTGACAGCTTAGGGGCTGTTCTTTTACAAGTCCAAGATGGTGATGACAGGGCGAGGCCTGTCGCATTTGCAAGTAAGTCACTCAGTCGTAGCCAAGTCAACTATCCTGCACACAGGCTAGACTTTTTGGCGCTGAAATGGGCTGTCTGCGATAAGTTCAGCCACTGGTTGAAGGGCAGCCAGTTCACAGTGTGGACGGACAATAACCCACTCGCATACATCATGACAAAGCCAAAGCTGGATGCCTGTGAACAGCGTTGGGTGTCCAAATTGGCCCTTACAATTTCAAGATCAAGCATATTCCAGGCAGGTTGAACGTGATTGCTGATATGCTGAGACCCCTTTGTCAAGCCACTGGGCCAGCGGCTGCTATCAGAGCGATACACGGAGCTGCTTAATTGTGCAAATGATGTTGAAGACTGATTTGTCCAAGATGTTTTTCGTTTGACCAGGCAGCCCCAAACACTGACCTGTTCGACTGGGTTCTCATCTGGCTCTAATGCATCTCTGTCTGAGGCTGAGGTGTCAACTATGCTGGAGAATCACAGTGAATGGGAATCTGCTTCGCGACTCAGGGCTATGTTGGCAGCAGAGCACCTGTCTGAGGTGGTGAAAGTTGGCCCGCCCGCTATGTCACTACAGGAGTTGCAGTCACACCAGCAGCATGACCCGTCCATTGCAGCAGTGCTACCTTATGTGGAGAGGAGACAGAGACCGTCTTTCCGTGAGCGTTGCAAAGAAAACCGGTCCACTCTTCAGTTACTAAGGCACTGGGACAAGCTGACCTTGAGGAATGGTGTTTTTGTAAGTAAGGACACACTGTCAAACCACAAGCGATTTCAATATGTTTTGCCCAAGACACTGAAACGTGAAGTCCACAACCACGCTGGTCACCAAGGTCAGGCCCGCACACTCCATCTGACCCGTCAACGGTTCTTTTGGCATGACATGGAGAAGGATGTTCGCGATTATGTCAAGAAGTGCGGCAGATGTGTACTGAGCAAAACGCCTGAGCCAGCTGCTCGAGCCCCAATGGAGAGTGTAAAAACAACCGCTCCATTGGAACTGGTATGCATCGACTTTTCGTCCACAGAAGGCCACAACAACAAGTCTGTGGATCTTCTGGTAATGACTGATCATTTTACGAAGCTAGCCCAAGCATTTCCATGTCGAGACAAGACAGCAAAGCAAGTAGCTAGGGCACTGTGGGACAAGTTTTTTTGTGTCTATGGATTCCCTGAGTGCAGGGACGGACTGGGACTAAAAAACAGCCCTGGACTTTGACTGGGCCCGGCCCAAAGTAATCGGCGTGCGGAAACTCGGCAACAACAATGCTTAGCATGAGTGTTACAAGACTTTAATTGTGGCTTATGCTATCAAACCATCAAAATTATAGCAACAGTGCTGATGTTGACTAGATGTTGTATTAAAAGTATATTATTCTAGATTAACTTGAATACTCACATAGAAATGGAGGTCTCAGCATACTGCAGTCCCTCTGGCTGAACCAATACAAAACAGTTATCTGAAACACACAACACATAGTACTGTATGAGTTATGATAAATCACAAAGTAAAGAGGATTTAGTATGCAGGTTAACTTGAATACTCACCTTACTCAATGTTGGGGGATAAGTATTTTCTTCAACAGGTCGCTTTTTTCTGCAACTCTGTCTATGACCAAGTCATTGTCAAGGGACATGAGGATGTCTTTCTCTGTAGTCATAAGCATGAATGCTTCCAGGTGTTCTTGTGACTGTGTGCTTCTTATTCTACTTTTTATGTGTTTGAGAACAGAGAAACTTCTCTCACATGCTACCTGTGTCACAGACAGAGTATGGAGGTACCTGTATCCCCAGCCAAGAATATGGTAAGCATCTGTGAAGAGGTTATATCGTTTCAGAATCTGATAACAACAGACTGGGCATTCCTTGCAAGATTTACACTTTTTGTTTAGTACATCTGTGTTCTCTTCTTCGTCATCATCACAGGCAACCCCTACCATCCTGACCTTGTACTCTTCAAGTGCAGACATTTTAAGCCGTGGCCACTGAGCTGCCAGACACTTTAACTCAGACTGCAAATTGACAGCTGTTGCTCTGTTGTCAAACCTGAGCAGGCATTTACTAAGTTCTTGAAATGCAGAATCAGGCACTGATGCCACGTCAGCAAAGTTTCTTGGATCAAGAAGGACCAAGTCGGTATAGAGTGCAGCATGGGTCAGAAAACACCTGTGGATGCTCTCAGTGATTGTATCCATAATCTGGTTATGGACCTCAACTTCATAGGCTCTGTTTGGATCTGTGAGAGCCTCATCACTTGTCATTTCTCCAACCATCTTCTTCCTTTTCTGTGGAAGTTCTGCCTCCAGATCAAGCTCACAGTCTTCTTCCGCCATGAGTTGTATATTTGCCCACTGGACAAAGTTATCAGCAGCTTGCTTAACTGACAGAAAATCTCTCGCCATGTCCTTCATGGTATCTTGAGTTGTCATTACCATCCTGTGTGCAGTTAAGATATCTAGTCCTCTTGACTGGAGGTATTTTGACAGCGGTGTTGTGACCTCAAATATCCGCAGGAAAAGCTGAGCAGTTAACACTGTCGTACCTCATCAGAGCCTCTAAGAATCCTCTAGCTTTGACACGCACTGCAGTTTTTAAAGTGGCCTGACCTTGAAAGACACTGAGCGTCATGAGGACATCAATGTATAAAGCCTGGTCTGGTTTTCCAAATGAGCCAAAGATCTTCTTTAAGGCTACATCTTTGGCCCACCACCTTGTCTCTCTGATAGTAGAGAGACGTCTGTGTCGAGTATCCTGGCTTCTTTGTTCCCACACATTCATTCTTTGATACGATTCATGAATGAAAACAGCAATGTCATTCATGAGGGAGAAGAGGGACCCACTGGATAAGGCCGTTTCAGTTGTGTCAGCCAGAACTAGGTTCAGCACATGTGCATAGCACCAAACATGTACCTGGTTTGGGGCTTTGGATGACAGGAGTGCAGAGAAGCCTCTGTACTGCCCTTGCATGTTTGATGCCCCATCTGTAGCATTACTGACACAGTTACTGATGTCAAGATTGAAACGTTCCATCACCTCTGTCAGCATCTGGACAAAATATTGACCAGTGGATGCCTCACACTTAACCACTGCAAGAAGCCTTTCCTGAATTACATCTGTAACATATCTCAGAATTACAGAGCATTGCTCATGGGATGTAATGTCTTGGGTTGTATCTATCTGCACAGAGAATATCACACTTTCAGCAACATCTTTGGCGATGGTCTCCTGAATTAGACACTTTACTGTAGAAATTACAGTGTTCACTGTGGTTTTGAATAAAAATGTTACAGCAGCACCGCGACCCCTGGCCTGTGACTGGTGCATCTTTTTACTTTTTTCTATGCACTCAGTGAGATGTTCCTTCAAACACACATCATATTTCCCTAGAAGAATGATGAGCTCCAGGAAGTTGCCATGGTCAATGTTGTGGTCATCTAGAGTGTACGCTGCCTCCGATTGCTGTCCTCTGTAGCTCAGTCCTCTCTTTCCTATGAACTTCACCACATCTACTACTCTTTCTAACACTTGCCATCTCTTCCTCACTTGATCTCTGTGAGCTACAATTTGGGGACCATGTAGCAGGCTGGCTATATCTGATTTAGATGCCCTCAGAAAATATGTCTCAGCACAACCTCTGTGCATGTTGGACCTTTCATGTTCCTCAACTCTTTGACTGATATGGTGCCAGTCCTGCATTCCACTTATGAAGGGACTGGTTTCAGTTGGTTTGGCAAATGCTAAACATACTGCACAAAAGAGGGTATGGTTCTCTTCACAGTATGTCAGCCATTTTCTGTCTGTGCCGTCTTGATGTTTAAACACTCTCTGTACCGTGAGGGATGTTGTCTTTTTCTGAGGGTAGAATGCAAAAAAAACCTCTAGGCTGTGACTGTCTGACTTGGGGCGCTTAAAAAAATGTAAAGTTGAGCTGCAGTGTGTGTCTTTCCCTGCTCTCGGTCTAAGCTCAACCTAACAAAAAAATGATGGAATGGATTTAAAAAAAGGTTTTCTTCCAAGATAGCATGGAATAGATTATATAGCATGCTATTATATAATCTATTCCATGCTGTCTTAAAATGATTTTATTACTTGATAAGCTTAATAATTAATGCAGTAATTACTCTTACTGCACAAATACCACATCTAAATGAAAATGAAGCAATACAAATGTAACTTCTGTATTTAAAATCTTCAAAGTTTGTAAGCATTAAGGGTGTACTCACACTAGGCATGGTTGCCGTGAACCGTGCCCGAGTACGATTGTCCCCCCTCCCCACTCCCCCTCTGGCCTGCACTCACATACGGCTTCAGCATTTGTGCCGGAGCACGCTTACGTCATTATGGTGCGACGGTTTCAGGGTAAACAGGAAGAGCGGCGCTCCCGCTGAACGCAATGTAATCCATCGCTCTGGTTACTTTGCAGGGTTCCAAATAAGATTTTCAACTTGATTAGAAGTTTTGCTAATCAAAATTTTCAAAAGTTGCAATTTGATTAGCAGTTTTGAAATTTGATGTTGAAGTTTTAAAAATGACCATCGGAAGCTAACTACTACATGAGCGTCGTAAAGTACTCACACAAGTTTTAATTTTTTGTATTAAAATGAATTAATGATAACACTTTGTTGTTCAGTTTCAGAACTTTTTTTCAAATGTAATGCTCTGGATAGTCAATTTTATGAATAAAGAATAAAAAGTTCAAATTAAACATTTCTTTATGTTTCTTTACCCTGACTGAGAATAGCGAGTAGAGCGTAAGCCTGAAAAACAAATTCGGCAGCGCGGTTATTTGGACAAGATCGTCAATAGCGCTGCCAGCGAGTATCGGGGGATCGGGGCTGGATTTTTTCACTTTTATGATTAAAATTCTAATAAAATTTAAAACTGGATATTGATTAGCAATGGCTGCGAATCATTTTAACGGGAATTAGGCAATTGTTTCGCAGGTGGGTGTTTTTACATCGCAAACTGCGATGCAATACCGGCTATTTCGAACCCTGCTTTGTTGATAGTAATTTTGAGTCGTTTGGTCTGCGATGGTCCAAAGCCCTCTCACAGCCTGTTGCTAAACGGGTCTATCGCTTTTGTGGCACGAAAATTTTCACGTTATCGTGCTGCTCGTACTGTATGAGGAGGTTTGCAAGGTACCAGCTGAAGTGCAGCAAGGACTTTGCAGCTTTGATTACTGACTACAGTTCCCGTACATCGACAAGGCAAAAAATAATATACTGAAATGTCATTGAATACAATTGAAAAGTGTATTATGAAATTTGAAATACAATGTTTATAATGTTTTTTGTAATGATGACAGTAGCGTTCTATAACTAATAATCATGTAACTTACTATCACTTGCTGGTTAATATTAGCTACATTAGCTCTTGTATTAAGACACCTGTATTCAATGGGACACATCGCTATTATGTGTGCACTTGAAAACTACTTTGATGACAGCCGTCACGCGTCCTGTTTCGCGCTCCAGCACGGTTAGCGCTCACACTACATGCGAACTGCGCCCGAGTCCAACTGAACCGCGCTCTGGCACACCTCTTCCAAGCGGGCCAGGGACGGCTAAGCGAACCGCACCCGGGCGCGATTCGGAGCACTCACACTAATCAAACGAACCGCGCTTTGGTGGTCAATCGCACTCGGGCCGGGTCAAACTGCCTAGTGTGAGTACACCCTAACTGTAACACTACCAACCTTTTTACGTAAAAGCACATATGTCTTAATATTAGCTACTGCATGTGGCCTTTTACAGCTAAAATGTTGAAGTTTAGCTGTTTTAACTACTGTAATCATAAAAAAAATTTGCAACCTAAATGTAGCACCCCTAGTACATAAGCACTGATGTGTGCATTGAGTGGCAGAATATGTTCTTATGGTTATTGTATTTTTTTTGTGATTGGTTGAATATAATGTTTGTCTATTGTTCGATAGCGGATTGGGGGAGAAAAAAAAAGAGCGCGCGCGGGAAGCGGGAGGAGGAGGCAGAGAAAAGAAAAGAAAAAGGAGGGACGGACAAGAGAGGACTGGTTTGGTTTTGCCCTGGGGGGAGACGCTCAACAGGTCGACGGGACTGTGAGTAAGCAGTTGGGTTGAATATTTTTTTTGGTCTTCCTCGTTTTTGGACTTACCTGAGCTCCAACGCGCGCCAACGCAACAGCAGCTGCCTAGACTGTTAAGCAGTTGAGCCTATACAAAGCAACCTGCAGCTTCGTAAACTTTCAGTTGTGTTTTATTATTTCTTCCTTTGTTTGTCTTATGTTGTTGTAATAAATGATGCAGTCATAGACAGTTGGGCTTTATGTTTGATTTTGGCCAGTTTAATTGCAAATGTAGAAAATTGTAGTAAGTCGTTTTCTGGTGTATCCTTGTTTTTTCTTTCTTTCTTTCTTTTGCTTGCGGGTAGTTACCAGGACGCTATTAACCGGGGGTTTTGCTTTGCGCCTGTACGCTGTGCCAATTTTATGAACAGTGTAGGAGGGGAGGTGAGTCCATTGGTGCCGGGGAGTAACAAGCTGTTTCTGGAAATACGGGTGTATTTTATTTTTCTGGTGAATGTGGTAAACCCTAGATCGAGCTAGTAAAGTTATTTAAATGTTCGCTCTTTCGTAGCGCTCGCTGGTGCTACTTCTCCTGCCATTGGCTAAGTACGCAGGATATTAGAGGGCTACATAAACATCACTTCCTAACATCGTCCGTGGCAAATAAATGTTTCTCCTCTTAGGTTCCATACTTACTTGCCCTGGATCTGCTTGTGGAACCCGCTCATCTTTCTGTCCCTGATAACTGCTGGCATGTTGCTGTGTAGCTGTCTGTCTGACTTCTTCACTGCTGCTGGCTGTGCTGCTGCTATGGCTGCTGCTGCTATGGCTGCTGCTGGCTGTGCTGCTAAATATATCCGTTAGTTTGTGACATTTAGAGGCTTCAGCATCTAATGCCCGCAATTTTTTTTCTCTTGCCTTCTCAGCCCCACCCTTTTCTTTCCTTTTTTTACTTGTAGCTGCGTTTTGCATCATTTCACTCCACCGTCTTTGCCTCCTACTCCATTTCTTCTACTCCTTGCCTGGCGGCCACAGCCAATGCAGCTGGCATCCAACTTAGAGGTGCAGTGCTGCCCCCTAGAGTACTGGAGTGTGAAAGATTAGTGGGGGGAAAAAAACAGGTGTTGAAAGCATGCGTGGAGAGTGGTGGGCTGGCCCGCTGGCCTTCCTGGAGTACCGACCGTTCTGTGATTCTCCAGAATCCACAGATGCCCAGTCCGCCCCTGCCTGAGCGTATACATTCGGACCAGGGAACAAGCTTCGAGAGTGACTTTCGGGGTAACTTTGCGAGTAACTTGATGACGTGTGGTGTAACTTCACGATTAACCCATACTACAAAAGGTGGGTAGGTTTTAGTCGAGACATGTTGCTATGGCAATTTACGCTAAGTCTCAAAACTGGTCCAAGCAGTTTTTGTTCTTGGTTAAGTCGAGGTTTCCGCGTAAGCCAGCCCTATATGACCACCGCCCCTCCCACTACAATTTCTCCGGATACAATGCCGGCGTACCTGGATGATCCGTACGACATTGGCGCGCAAATTGTGAGGGGCTCTCTGTTAATATGTATGAAATGGAGCAATGGCATATAATATGCATACAATGTATTAATTAATAACTGTTACAGAGAAAGTTATTCTGAAAACCTAAGTGGTGTCCACTGATCAAAGCACACTTCACTAGATGTGCCTGTCTTGCCTAGTTTTAAAGTTAGTAACCCATTCATGTATTGTCGACTGCACAGTATTATGAGTATACGGATACATTCGAACATTCAAAAATTAATTGAAATTCGTATGTAAAGCAATCTGGGAAACAAAGGGGTGTGGAACAGTCGCCATGAGCCCAAAATACTAAACCATCATGTCACAGGCTGAAAGGACCTATTATATTAGCTATTAACATGATTTGACACAAATCACAAAAAGTTTTGAAGCGGAAAAATAATCGGTGTGCATCGATGTCTGTGTACTGGACATCACAATTCTGTCATTAAAAATGCCCACCTTACTGCCGTTATTAAAGCCAGAAAACTGAATATGGAATATGAGGCTAACTTAACCGCGGTGACAGGTTCCTAGTCGTTTTCTCACTACACATATGCTTCTGTTTTGTCCTGTTGTAAATCATTTAATTGTTTGTTAAACAGTGGCTCACCTTCTATTAAGTGTCATATGAACAGACACCTTTTTATTATCTGTAAAACATAGAAACACGCTATTAAGTGGAGGCTAGACACAACAAATCTTTCATAATGAGTAGAAATACAAATACAAAGCCCTACCACTTGACATGATGTTTTTATATTTCATCTTGACTTGCTGCCACGTACACTTTCCACTATTATTTGAAATCGGATCAGTTATTGTTAACATTAAGTTTACATTATGAGTACCATTACAGTAATGGAACTTCAGGGAGCATTACATTACTTAGCAGCATATAATTGATTTCTGAATTGTGTCACATCTGTTAGCCTCTGTAATTATTAACAATATTTCAATTCTTTTCAGAAAACACTTAATTGTCTAATACTCGGTCGTGAGATATTTTAGACCACGTTTTATGACCGTGAAAATGTATGTATGCATTTTATCCGTCGTCAAATCGTTGCCAACAAGCCTGCCTGCTTTTGTTGGCTGCAGTGGTATTGGACTTTCTTTACAGTGTTGATTTAAACTCCTCATAACCCTGCATAAGTAGCATGCAGTCTTCCTCCGTGAAACATATGGAGAACGTGCAACGAGTCAAACGGTGCCTTGCGTTGCCGAACGTGCTCCATTTATGTGAACGCGCACAAACTCCAATGCAGTTAACACCGCTTTAACAATTCAACTTCTTAACTGGCGTCGTAGTACTGATTAGCCCAGATGGAGTCAACCTGATTTTGTCAACCTCGCATTCGCAAATTACCTCGGGGTTAAGTCTGATTTGGTTAAACCTCCTTCGTAGTACAGGCCACAAGTCTCAAACCACCCCTTATAATCCTATGGGGAATGGTGTAGTCGAGAGGTTTAACAGGACTTTGGGCAGCATGCTCCGCTCCTTGCCGAAAGTGGTGCACTGAAATCTACTGTTGGAGGTCAACTTTCTCCCATTGAATGAAAGGCTGGATGGGAGCTCCATGGAGGACAATGAGGCGGCTGCTGATGCAGCTCAGGATGAGTCTTGCCCTGTACAAGCAGCTCTCAGTGATGTGGTGTCGGTTTCCCCGTTGGATGGTGCTGTCTCTTCCCTAAATGCAGTTGAAACCTAATGTTGTAAATGACCTGCAGACTACTGCAGGTGGCAGTTCTCGCGAGGCTACTGATAGTTCAGTTTGGAGAGGCAGAGGATTTTTTTTTTAATGATATTATAATACGGGAGATTTACGGGAAAATACTAATACGGGAGGACAGCGGGAAACAGGGGTAAAATACGGTAGTTTCCCAGCCAAAACGGGAGACTTGACAGCTATGATCTGGAATGTCACTGTACCTCACACCCATTACTTTGGAAATGCAGTTTGAAACACAAGAAAAGTAGCAACAATAAAATCCTTTTCACAGTTAATTGGTAGATGGAATGAAAAATGAAAAACTGTGAGCAGTCGCTATAGAAAGTGATAAATATGACGCAGTGCCTATGCAGATTTAACGGAAATTAAATAATTCACTATTATTAACCCTCTGGGGACGAGGGCACCATCGACCGCGTATCTTTCTCGTGTATTTCAGTTTATATTTCGCTGAAATCATTATGTAGAATCATGAAAAAACACTAACTAAATCTTTTCAAAACTTTCATTGTCTGAAGTATTAAAGTTTTAGAAATTAGGTTAAATAGGCAAAAATGTAAACCATGTCACCTTTCTTTGTTTTACCTACATCGGGGGCGTGTAGTATTCACGTTCTAAATAGCAGCATTACCGCGTATTCAAACGCGGGTTTGAACCGACGACCTTGTGATTATGACACACAGGCTTAGCCCACTTACCCAGGAACACAGGCCAGAGATTCGCTGCTGACTGACAAGACTGGCGCAAAGCTTCAGCGGCAGAAACGTATCCGTGTGCCATATTGTAGCCGATCAGTGTAAGCACTACCCAGACATGTGCTTTTGTTTATTTGAGTAACAATGGGCGTATTCATATATTTCTTTATCCAATACCAACTGTGGGATTATCATGTTATTATCATGCGAATAGCGCGATTTGCAAGTGGGCAGGCGGTCAGAACTGCTTCGAGACCCAGACGCTTAAGTCAGTCACTCTTGTTCTTTCTATTCGTATCACGAAGCTGTAAAAATATATTTAGTTTCTACCTATATATATTTGAAACGTAGACCGTCCAAGGTTTCTGAGGGTGCTTTTTAAATGTGTCTTCTCTTTGAGCTCGCGCATCATCTGTTCGATTGCAATGGCACGTTACGTCGAACGTACCATTCTGTTGGTATGTGATTTTTTAAAATTAATTAGGCTACGTTAATAACTAAGAGAAATTTTAGTTTGAAAGCCAACCTTTGTTATCAAATACAGACAAGTATATTGAAAATTACATTTTAAAATTACAAAATATGTCTGGCAATGTTCAGAGGGCCGGTCCAAATGTGGGGGCGGGCCACAATCGGCCTGCGGGCTGTAGTTTGGGGACCCCTGCTTTAGGCTAAGAAAAAACATTATACACCCTGCACAACTTGGATTATTTGTGTTCATCCAGCAAGAAGATGGCAAATGTGTCTCCCCTTCCATTTTTTAGGCTAACCAATTTTTCTCGCCCCTCTCCACGCATGAGAATTATATCAGTTCATTATATTTGCACAAAACAACCAAAATCTGCCTCTAGAAACTAACACTAAACTAGCAAATTAATTAAGAGGAAATGCATTTAGATTTTTACTGGAGGACCACTACAATTCAACTAGTAGGAGTGAGAGCTATAGAAGGTCAAGCATCTTAAAATCAATATAAGAGCGTTAAATTGCTCACTCCTTCTGTTTTAGGAGACACTAGTTAATGCTGAAATCATTGTCATTTAATCCTTGCTCAGCTGCCATAGCAAGCAAAGTTGAAAAGTTTTTTCCGGCTTAAATGAAAATCAGTTTGACAGAATATTTATTCTCCACAGCAAAAGTTTGGAATACTCCAGTGCTGCTGATGGTCTGTGGTATTTATCATCACAGCTCAGCTGCTGATGTTGCACACACAGAAGAGGCAGAGTTTTCTGGTGGAGCTTATAGGTTTTTTATTAGTCACACTCTGTAGAATGGATAAACACGACAAGAAATGAGAGCAGATTCCATTGTGTTTAACATGACTGGCAGTGTGACTTCTTCATCAATGAATGAAACTCACAGTCCAATAAATTCACAGTATATAGTTTTCTGACATGCACACCATTTAGAAGTGATTACACGGTATTGCATTAAACAGGGGTGATAGCGTTCCGGCACCATGCCGGATTTCCGGCGTACTCTGGCTGCGGAAAAAAAAAAAATCAGGTTCACGGATATTGATCTGTCATTTCTCTAGATCTGAGATGCGCAGGTCAGAGAGCAGCTTTAACGCTGAACGACTCAAACAATACACATACTAGCCGATGAGCCAATCAGAAGTAGGGCAGGGGCGGGCCTTGTGTCTTTGTCAAATAGATTGATACAGGTTAAGGCAATGTTCCATGCGCGAAGGTGTTTTTAGCTCCCATACTGTACAATGCGCTATATGCACGCTCACTTCCGCATTCTGACTAAGACGGCTGCTTCACTTCCAGTGCAGGCTATTTCACGATTACAGAATAGCTCCGTCAGACATGAAACCTAAGGAAAATGTTATATTCGCGGTGCGGGAAAATGCTGATTCCGCTACTGAGCTATAAGTGAATTGCCTTCCTATTTCATGGTCCGAGATTGTTTCAGAAAGGTCCTATCATCAATAGAACTGGCGAGCTCCTTTTAAACACCAGCTGCAATTAATATACTTCAGCGTATCATACCTTTGGTTTTTGTTAATAGGCAATAGCATTAGTATACCGCTAACCCATCAAAACAACAATGAGACAGTCAGTAATTCTCACAGCAGCGGAGTCGGTGACCTCCAAAAAAGCCGTAAAACCCACAATACAGTCGTGTTTATGTCATGTTTTTTGTGCTTATTAAATGTAAGTGTTTCCAAAGATCAATCCCACAACAGTAATAAAATAAAAGTCTTGCTTTAACATAAATACTAAAACAATAGATCGCTTTAATCGCTATTACAGTTGGGTATAGGCACGCGGTCTTATTTAGAAAACATACAAAAAGAGACCAATTGTCACGGTTCGCGGGTGAGCGAGTAGGGAAGCAGGCGAGCAAGCCAGGACTTCAGGTAAAGCTGGGTTTAATGCACAAGACACGGACATCGACGGACAATACAATGACAAGTCTGGGGAAGACTGACTCAGACGAGGACTAAATACAAAAGACAAGCTAGACTTAATAGGACACAGGTGATCACAATAGGGCTGAACACGAGGTAACGAGGTGGGCGTGGCACACATCAGGAGTGGACGGAGCGGGGCGTGACAGAAACCCCCCAAAGGCGCGCACACCGGGCGCGCCCGAGAGGAGGCGACGGACGAGACGGAACAGGACCTGGAAGACAAAAGCAAAAACATCAAGGAGACACCGGAAACAGGACAGAGACACAGAACAGAAACAAGGACCAACAGAAAGACAGGACCTGACAAAGAACAGGAAACGCAGACAGGCAGACAGAGAAAGGAGACACAGAGGGGACAGAAAACGGAGGAACCACAGGGCGAGGAGTGAACACAGGAGACACCGAGGGACGAGGAGCAAAGACAGGAGGGAAAAAGGGACCAGAAGGGAACGAAGGAGACACAGAGGGCAGAGGAGCAGAGACAGGAGGCAGAAAGGGAAAGGGAGGAGGAGCAAGGGGAGCACGAGGGAGCCCAGGCGGGCGACAGGCAGCGGCCGGAGGGGCCGCAGGGGAGAGGGAGGAGGGAGCAGGAGGGGACCACCCAGGGGCCAAGGGAACGGGACGAGGGAGTGACGGAGGGGACACGGAGGGAGCAGGAGGGAACACCCGGGAAGGCAGGCAGGAGGGGGAAGCCGCGGCAGGCGGAGGCGCAGCCGGAGCCGGCGAAGGCGCCGTCCGACGCCCAGCCGGAGCAGGGGGGCCCGGAGGCGACCGACAAGGACCCGGAGGCGGGACCGAGGACCGGCACCGAGGATCCAGGGGGGGACCCGGAGGGGACCGCCGACCCCGAGCCGGAGGACCCGCAGGCAGCCACCGAGCCACAGCCAGGGGCTGAACGGGCGAGCCAGGGGGCAGGGCGGGCGGGACCCGGGCCCTACGCCTATGTCCCCGTCCCTTGCTGGAGACGGAGAGGCGGGGTCCTGGGGGGCGTCGGCCTTGCCGGGGTACTGGCGAGGGTGTCAGGGCCTCAGGCAGGGCCGCGGGCAGGACGGGAGAGGCGACCTCAGACAGGGCCGTGGGCAGGACTGGAGGGGCGGCCTCAGACGGGGCCGCGGGCAGGTAGCCAGCAGGAGGCGCCTCGGCGGGCACCTCAGGAAAAGCGGAGGCAGCTGCAGGCGTGCGACCAGCAGGGGCCGCCTGGGCAGGCGCCTCGGGCGTCCGGTCAGCAGGGGGCGCCTCGGCGGGCGCCGCCAGCCCGCTACCAGCAGGGAGCGCCTCAGCGGGCGCCGCCATCACACGGCCAACAGGGGGCGCACCCGCAGCCACCTCAGGCAATTCGGGAGCCGGCAGGACAGGCGAGACAGGCAGGTCAAGAGCCGGCAGGACAGGCGAGACAGGCAGTTCAGGAGCCGGCAGGACAGGCGAGACAGGCAGTTCAGGAGCCGGCAGGACAGGCGAGACAGGCAGTTCCAGTGCCGGCAGGACGGGCGCCGCTGTCACCTGGTCAGCAGGGGGCGCCTCGGCGGGCGCCACCAGCACGCGGCCAGCAGGGGGCGCCTCGGCGGGCGCCACCAGCACGCGGCCAGCAGGGGGCGCCTCGGCGGGCGCGGCCTCCACGCGGCCGGCAGGGGGCGCCGCGGCGGTTAGTGCAGCAGGCAGAGCGGGGCCAGCCACAGGGACTGCAGGCAAACCAGGCAGGACAGGCGGGTCAAGCAGGACAGGCGGGACCGCTGGCAAAGCGGCAGTAGCTGCAGCAAGCGGTGCCGCGGGCAGAGCGGCAGAAGCTGCAGCAGGCAGGAAAGGCAGTGCCGCTGGCAAAGCGGCGGAAGCTGCAGCAGGCGGTGCCGCAGGCAGGGCGGCGGTAGCTGCAGCAGGGAGGACAGGCAGGACGAGCAGGTCGGGCGGTGCTCCTGGCTGATCGGCGGCGGCAGCAGGCAGCGCAGCCGCGGGCAGATCGGCGGCGGCAGCAGGCAGCGCAGCCGCAGGCAGATCCGGAACATGCAGGTCCGGAGCAGGCAGGAGGGGCGCCGAGCGCGTTGGCGCTGTCCCTTTCTGGGCTTTAGAGACCCGTGGAATAGAGTCTCTCACGGCGCGTATCCCACCGAGACCCAGGCGCTCCGGCCGATAGAAATAAGCCTCCAACGGAGGTGGCTTCTCCGCATGGAAGCCGGCCAGGCCAGCAGCAGCGATGTCGTCCCAGGCAGGGAGAAGAGAGCAGGCTCTTAGGAAGAGCGTCGGGGCGGCTTCTTCCCCTTTTCCCCTTCGCCTCTTCTTCTTTCGCCGTGCGGGACCGGTAGGAGGGGGCGGAGTTACCGCCGTGCAGGCGAGAGGCTGGAGCCGCTTCTCTCTTACCCGGTGGACGAGCTGCTGCAGGAGGGAGCGTACTTCCGCCATATTACGCTCCTCTGTTCGAGGGTTTACTCCCTGGAGGAGCTCCATGCTCCGTTCGACCAAGCCGAACAGCGTGGGGTCCTCCTTGATCTCCGGCTGCTCTTCCCAAAACGCGACCTCATGCAGCAGGACGAGCCAGAGGTCTTCGCCCTGCTGCGTTGCGTTGTTTGAGAGACTTGTCATTCTGTCACGGTTCGCGGGTGAGCGAGTAGGGAAGCAGGCGAGCAAGCCAGGACTTCAGGTAAAGCTGGGTTTAATGCACAAGACACGGACATCGACGGACAATACAATGACAAGTCTGGGGAAGACTGACTCAGACGAGGACTAAATACAAAAGACAAGCTAGACTTAATAGGACACAGGTGATCACAATAGGGCTGAACACGAGGTAACGAGGTGGGCGTGGCACACATCAGGAGCGGACGGAGCGGGGCGTGACACCAATATAGGGCCGGTTTCCCGAACAAGGATTAAGACTAGTTTTGGACTAAATTGCCGTTTCAATGGAGATTCAGCATTGTAACTCAAAGCTAGTCTAGGCTTAATTAGGTTTAATCCTTGACTGGGAAACTGGCCATTAATGTTTAATCATTAGTTTTGTATTTCTCCGGTCCACGGGGTTAATTTTGGGGATGGTAAAGTGATAGATCTTGATAAAGCCTGATGAACAACCAAGGGAATTATTTTTACAGTGAAAATAAATGGTTTTATACTGTATGTTCCTGAGTAATCGATAAAATCAGTTTCTGTGTATATGCAAGACATAAATCTGTAATAGTGCAAAATATGTCCAGTTGATATGTCCAGTATGATCATCTGGCAATAGGTCTGTGTGGTCAGAAAGGAAGAAATAAAGGGAGAAAGGTTTTTTGTTAATCCCATACTGTCTTTTACAGTATATTTATTTATTATGGTTTTTCAGTTGAATGGTGCCTATTTTGAAATTAAATTTGTTAAAGAAAAATGAATGTGTGTCCTTTTCATGTCCTTTAGTTAATCAATTCCTGTGTACTTTGGAGTACTATTATTGCCACTTACTGAACTGTCTTGGTATGGCTGTAGCATCTGTAGCATTTACTTCCAGTGATTGTACTAAGATGGGCTAATAATGTCAATCTAGGCACTGAACATATTGAGAAGAAAATGCTGTGTTTTCTTGAATAATACTGGGGGCATAATGCAAATATGAAAATATCTAAAAAGAGCCACTTGACAATAATGAAGGGTTATACATAGGCTGTTTATATATTTGGGCCCAGGGGCCAACAAGTTATGTGTTAAAAGTGCGTCGCATACATAGTACCAGGGGCAGATTAAGGTGCACAGAGGCCCCTAGGCTACAGTAGTCTGTGGGCCCCCCAACCCCGACCCCCTCCGCGCCAATGGGGGCCCCCTTGCAGGCTGGCACACGTGGGGCCCCTAGGCTTAAGCCATATCTAGCCTGTGCGTTAATCCGCCCCTGCATAGTACCCCCACCCCTACTGACCTCGGGGGCAAGGAAAAAAAGTTCAGGCTCAGGAATTTTTTCCACTATCAGCCCTGATTAAATAAAGACTGTAACTCACATTAACATTTCAATTATCAACCTACAATGTAGTGCTAACATACACCAACTGTGTAAAAATACATTGAGTTTACTTTATATAACTCTTGCAAAACTATAAACTCTCTTATAAAACTATAAATTTCCTTGACCAGCATCATACTACTCCTCAGACAATGACAGAATCCTCATGTGTTAAAAGTGCGTCGCATACATAGTACCAGGGGCAGATTAAGGTGCACAGAGGCCCCTAGGCTACAGTAGTCTGTGGGCCCCCCAACCCCGCCCCCCTCCGCGCCAATGGGGGCCCCCTTGCAGGCTGGCACACGTGGGGCCCCTAGGCTTAAGCCATATCTAGCCTGTGCGTTAATCCGCCCCTGCATAGTACCCCCACCCCTACTGACCTCGGGGGCAAGGAAAAAAAGTTCAGGCTCAGGAATTTTTTCCACTATCAGCCCTGATTAAATAAAGACTGTAACTCACATTAACATTTCAATTATCAACCTACAATGTAGTGCTAACATACACCAACTGTGTAAAAATACATTGAGTTTACTTTATATAACTCTTGCAAAACTATAAACTCTCTTATAAAACTATAAATTTCCTTGACCAGCATCATACTACTCCTCAGACAATGACAGAATGTCACAGAACACAAATGAGGTAATAAAATATTACTCAGCTCGCTTCACAAACAATACTAAGCGCATTGCAGTGTCTAACGACATCCGCGAATCCTATCCTGCTGAAACATCTCGCGCGGCCTCCGCCAGCATGGGCTACCTGGCCGCATTCTAGCCGTGGATGCACTTATGCGGTTAGTTTTACCGGTATAAAACACACGTGCAGCAACCAGACACATGAAATACACGAAAAACATTTGATGAATGTAAACTGCGATGCCACATCACTCATCTTACCTGTAGAATGGATAAACAGATTAAACACGACAAGAAATGAGAGCAGATTCCATTGTGTTTAACATGACTGGCAGTGTGACTTCTTCATCAATGAATGAAACTCACAGTCGCTCCCTCTAGCGTCACCCGCCAGTATATACAGGTCTAAGTGGTTAAGTAGGCATCATTCCACATTATGCAAAACTTAAGTTTATGTTAAAACATCTGTATACTAAATAAATGGTAACAAATAATAATAAACATAGAAAAATACTGTTTGGTTTGATACCTCTACACCGATCCTCTAGCGCCCCCCTATTCAAATCTGGCCCTCAATTCCAAATCCAGGCCTTGTTTTCAAGTCTCCCAGGGAGTTAGCTTAATAATTTCTGGCTCTTATTGGCCAGAGGCCTCACAACTGGCTCTCAGGTAAAGGAAAGCTGGAAAAACAGTAGTGTTCGGCCCTTGAGGACCGTGATTTGAATAGCCCTGCTCTAGCGGAAAAAAAAAGGATTAGCCTTCAACATAATGATTTCATTTGGAGTGCTTAATCTGCACAAGTGTGTCACCAGATATGATTGCCCAAGGACATGTACATAAAATCTTATCTCTTTGCTACTCAACTTTCTGAATATTAAAAATACACAGATTGTCAGGATCGCGGGCAAGTGAGCAGGAAAGCAGACGTACGGAGCCGTGAATCAGGACGAACGGGGTTTAATCCAGGCAGACTGACAGACAAGGCACAGCACATGACACTACAATGACAAGTCTGGGGAAGACTGACTCAGACGAGGACTAAATACAAAAGACAAGCTAGACTTAACAGGACACAGGCGATCACAATTAGGGCTGAACACGAGGTAACGAGGTGGGCATGGCACACATCAGGAGCGGACGGAGCGGATCATGACACAGATACTCCTTCTGTATGGCTAAAGAAAATAATTTCAACAAAGAATTTCATGGCTTGGAACTAAATGACAGCATTTGAAAGAGGAGGTCAGGGCAATGAATAATAAACCATTGGCAGTTCTTACTAATTATCAGGACTTTACACATTAAACCCACAGAACACTTGTTAGAGTCTGTGTAAAAAGTCTCACACAAACAAATTTCATTAGAACAGAAAATCACATCAACATTTGTTTGCCTGGATGAACCCAGGACAGCAGAAATGTGTTAATAGTCACATGGTAAAGTCTGCATACCCACTCCATCTCAGATATTCCCCTGAGAATTATTTCAGTTGAAAGCAGGAATTTAATAGTCCTTCAATCTGTTTCATTTCTGTTAAGCAGTCCATTAAATGGCTACATCCTTTAATGTAATTTTGGTTTTTCTCCTGGAATGGATTCTTCATTTAATGTATCCCTAAGTCTCTGGGTGGTGTCCTTGGCTGGCTTGAGATACTCGTTAACATGCTGCTGCTCCTCCTCCTCTGTTGTCTGCTGTAGTCTTTCCCTCTGGGAGTGTAAACTTCCAGAGAATTCACAAAGAAGTCCCCAACATCATACTTTTCAACAAGGCTAAACAAACTGCATAATGCCAGACACCCATATTCATGGCTAAGTAACTGAGATGCATGTTTGGAGGAGAGGAAAAATGCCTTTCACCTGTAGCTTCCAGGATAGACTACAAGTATCTCCTAATGACATTTAAAACAAACAACAGATGATAGCTAGATAGATAGATACTGTAGATAGATCATTCTCCATATACAAATGTACATGTGTGTGTGTATATATACACATACATAAATACACACTATGTTGTATAATGTAGCTATATATATATATATATATTACATAAACACAGCTATACGAGATTTATATATACTGTATATCTTGTATAGGGGTGTTTATGTAAAATATATATTTCTCTGCTCCCACGATGCCTTGGTCTGCCAGACAACACAATATGTATCTTAATCAAATGTCAGTAAGGTGTGTGATTCAGGATTGATGTGCTACCTATTATTCTTTAACAATATTCTTATACCGATGGTTTATTCTCAGTGCAATGTTTTCTTGCACACTTTGACACAAATATATTAACAAATAAATAACATTGCCTCACTGACCCCATACGGAAATGTAATATATGTCAATATATGTACTGTACATTACATATATAATGTCAGTGCCCATGTATGTCTCCTGCCTATATGAGAATATATACAAAATTCATATATGTAAAATACATACACATATATGAAATATATATTTCCAAAATATAGCAAAAATGGCCGTTTTCATGTAAGTGCCATATATTTTCCCATATATGCACATAATTGTGTACACACATATATGTACTTATTTCCATAGTACATACTTTCACTTATATTAGGGATATAAATATGCTTCTAATATGATGACACCCATGTACTTTAACTTACATTAGGGATGCAAATATGCTTCTAATATGATGACACCATGTACTTTCACTTATATAAGGGATACAAATATGCTTCTAATATGATGACACCATGTACATTCACTTATATAAGGGATACAAATATGCTTCTAATATGATGACACCATGTACTTTCACTTACATTAGTGGCACAACTATGTTTTTTTTACGGCTTGCACAGAAAACACAATTTCAAGTCTTTTCACATAAAAACTTAACTGTGTTTTTATTTTTATTTTTTGTATTACATTTTCACCCCCCCCCCCCCCCCCGCCCTATAATTACACTAATTAACATTTTTTTAGACATGGCCAGTCTCAGCTCCTCCATTTTGCCATTCAAGGTTGTTCCGACTTGTCCTGCAGAAACAGAATGCTTTGACATCACTGCATCCGAGAAGGTAGATTTTAAAGAAAAAAGCATCAGGTATAAAGCAGACAAAACACTGGTGGATGAACTTGTCACCAAGATTAAAAAAAATCTTTATTGCAATTTCTTCTAGTGTGAGTCAGTAAAATTGAGTGAGAAAGTGTGTGAGTTTGCAAGTAAGGCCACACTCACACTGCAATCAGTGTGTAGGCATGGTGGCCAGTTTAGCACCGATTTAATTTGCAGGCCAGATAGGGTCATATTGCCAAACACCTCTCAATGGCACTAACATTTTTTTGAAAGCCAAATTTGAAAATTCTGGGATGCACTACCTGCAGCCCCATGAATAATTGTACATTTGTTCACAGATAGCCTGGAAATTGGGAGTTCCAATCTCGGTCACCACCATTGTACCCTTGAGCAAGGCACTTAACCCTCAGTTGCTCTAGGAGACTGTCCCTGAACTAACTGATAGTTGACAAATGTAAGTTGCTTTGGATAAAGGTGTCTGCCAACCTTGAAGATTTTTTTCGAATATCAGAAAGTTGTTCACGAAAAAATGACAAAACCAAACAAAACAAAACCATTCACAGTGGATCATATAAAAACATAAAAATCCTAGCCTGACAATTCTGTTCTTTGATCATAACTGACTTGTCTACAATCTGAAAAGAGTTGCCTATGTTTTTTTTCTCTATTTTTTTCTACTTTTACTTTTTTAAAATAACATTATTATAATATTCTAATTGTCCTAACCTCTCAACTTGTCAGACTTAATCAATGAGAACAGCAAATATCTCCTCTATGACAACATGAGCACTTCATGTTATCCTATAGCAAGTAACTGTATTGTTTTTGGGGTCTAAAAAAATCACAGAGTCCTCTTCCGATTTACTGCTAACCGGTCCTTTATTTTTCTGCACCCTCTTGTTCACATAACTCAATTTCTCAAAAAGCCCACTGCCCTCTAGAGTCTATATCAGAAACTGCACAACATATAGTATACCACTCATTATGAATTTATATTCAAACAGCTTGAATACTACATCCCCTTTCTTTGAAAACTTGGATATATTATGGTGGAGACGCACTGCAACACAACAGTTATTATAGTTTCAGCATATCACTGCAACAATCAGTATACAAATTAAACAACCCACAACTGTATCATTGTTTGCAACAATTGGCATGACAAAAATGTATTTTTTTTTGTTTTTTTTTTTAGGGCAGCGATCCGCCTACACCCTTTATAATTATAGATCAAGAACGACTCTGGGTTTCACTTCACGTCCTGATCTGGTAACATAGTGGGAAGTATCAGCATTATTTGTGTCTGTCTGCTTAGGGTGATCCAGTGGCACTGTGTGTAGAGTGCTCGAAGACATACTGGACTCCGCATTAATAGGCTGTGCTTTATCTTGCAAAAGGTGACGACGATTCCTACGGAAACTTTGGCCTTCTGCAGTGAATACGTGGTATGACCTGAAGGTGTCAGCAGGCTTGATGACTACCGCAAGCTTCCAGCTCCCTGAATCCTGAATTCGGACATGGTCCCCAGTCCGTAGTGGGGTGAGTGGTTTTACTGACCTGTTGTAATACTTTTCTTGGTACTGTTGCCTTTGTTCACGTCTAGCATGAACATCTTTCACACAGACCACTTTTGGCTGTAGCTGTCGGTTGGTTGTGGGAAGAATGGAGCGCAATCTTCTGCTCATCAGCAGCTGGGCCGGTGATCTAAAACCATCCACTGGGGTATTTCTGTATTCTAGCAGGTTGATGTAGGGATCTTTTCTGTCTGCTTTTGCTTTGTCCATTAATGATTTTGCAATCTGTACTGCCTTCTCACTCAGCCCATTACTTTGTGGGTAACGGGGGCTACTTGTGACATGCACAAAATCCCAAGCATGAGCAAAACTCTCAAAATCTTTTGAGTTGAATTGAGGCCCATTGTCTGAGATAACCTTTTCAGGAATACCATGTGATGCAAATATTTTCTTTAGCTTCAGGATCACCGCAGCAGCTGTGGTGCTCTTGAGCTTCTCCAAGTCAAGGTATCTGCTGTAATAATCTACCACCACTATGTAGTCTTCATTATTCCAAGTAAATAAATCAGTACAGTACCTACAGTCTGCCATGGCCGATTTGGGATAGGATGGGAAATGAGGGGCTCTTTTGCGTTTGACATACTGTACGACGCTCAAGGCAAACAGAACACTGTTCAACCATGCTAGCAATCTGTTTGGATATGCCAGGCCAAAAGAGAATGTCTCTAGCACGCTGTTTGGATTTTTCGATTCCCATGTGGCCTGAGTGAATACGCTGAAGCATCTCTTCTCTCAGCAGCGTAGGAATTACAATCTTTTCTCCCTTTGAAAACCATCCCGTCCATCTCAGATAATTCATCCCTGTAGTTCCAGTACTCTAGGGTGGCTGTAGGGCATCTCTTTCTCTCATTGGGCCAGCCTTCTTTTATCACTCTCCTTAATGTAGACATCTGCGCATCTCTCTCTGTTTCTTTTCGAATACTGCTGAGTTTCGCATCACTGACTGGGAGAGCGCTAAGTAGAGTGTGGACTTGCACATCCATCCCTTCACTGAAGTTTTCATCCAGGCAGGGCATCGATTTTCTTGACAGTGTATCTGCTACTGGAATATTCTTGCCAGGAACATGCACGATGGTGAAGCTATACTTCTGCAACTGCAGAATCATCCTTTGCAGTCTTGGTGGGGCCGCAGACAATGGCTTCCTGATGATCGCTTCTAAGGGTTTATGATCAGATTCCACTGTTATGTGCCGCCCATAAACGTATTGGTGAAATCTTTTGCACCCCCAGAGAATGGCAAGGAGCTCTTTCTCGATCTGGGTGTAATTTATTTCTGTGTCTGTGAGTGACTTTGAGGCATATGCAAGTGGTTTGCCTTCCTGCAACAACACCGCGCCTAAACCGTATTTGGAGGCATCCACTTGCAGTGTGAGGTCTTTGCTTGTGTCAAAGAATGCAAGCACAGGGCCTGGTTCCCTGGTGATGATATCCTTCAGCTTTTGAAATGCCACATCATGTTGTTCATCCCATAGGAACTCACTGTCCTGCCTTAGTAGTTGTCTCAGCAGTGCATTGATATCTGAAAGGCTTCGTGCAAACTTTGCGAGATAATTGACCATACCAAGAATTGTGTCAAGTTCAGCATGGCCTTTGGGTGATGTCATCTCTTTTATGGCTGCCACTTTCTGAGGATCAGGTTTGATTCCGTCTGGAGTAAGGCGGTGGCCAAAATAGCTGACTTCGGGGACACAAACAGTTCTTTTCTCAGGATTAAGGCGCACTCCCTTTTCTCGAGAGCGTTCCAACATGGTCCTGAGATTACGATCATGTTCCTCCTTGCTCTTTCCATAGACCAAAATGTCATCCACAATAGCAACGACTCCCGGCAGACCTTCATAGATCTCGTCTATTTTCTGTTGGAAAACATCCTGAGCCGAGACAATGCCAAAGGGTAAGCGACAAAATCTGTATCTGCCAAAGATTGTGTTAAAGGTGGTAAGATACGATGATTTCTTGGAGAGTTTAACTGCCCAGTAGCCAGATCTAGCATCCATTACGCTGAAATAATGGGCTCCGGCCAGCTTTGGGGTGATATCTTCTAATGTGGGCAACGGATAGTATGGGCACTTTATAGCCTTATTAAGATCCCGTGGATCCAGACATACTCTCAGCTTGCCAGTTTTCGGCTTCTCAACAACACACAAGGCGTTTACCCAATCAGTCGGCTGTCACTTTTTTAATGATCCCTTGGTCCTCCATGGAGTCAAGCTCTTTTATTAGCCGATCCCGCAGGGCAAAAGGAACTCTCCTTGGTGGATGTACGACTGGTGTTGCTGAGGGGTCCAGATGAATGTTGCATTCTCCAGGAAACAGACCAATTCCTGTAAACACATCAGTATCTCTCTCTGGAGACGATACTGACAACACCAGCTTTGTCACGATCCGCTCCGTTCGATCCCGATGTGTGCCACGCCCCCTCATTATCCACGTGTGCTTCCCCGATCGTGCCCAGCTGTTCCTTGTTATTTCGGCTTGTCTTTTGTATTTAGTCCGTGTCTGAGTCAGTCTTCCCCAGATCCGTCAGTAATGTTTGTTAATGTTTGTAGGTGTCTTGGTCCTGTCCACCCAAATAAACCCCGTTTGCCTGCAGTTTCGGCTTGCCTCGCCTGCTTCCCGGCTCGCTCGCTCGCCCGATACACAACAAGCTTAATCATGTCCAAGTCTATGCCGGCTTTTAGTCCAAGCACATGTGGTGACTGGGTGTCCACAATGAAGAAATCCAGTGGCGTGGCATTCTTTTTATATTTACAGTGTAGCCGGCATGTGCCTTTAACTGACAATTGATGTCCACCATAACCTGTAAGTTTTTTCTGTGTATGCTGCATCTTTGTCTCGGTTGCAACTTTGTTGAATTCTCTTGCAGGAATTACATTTACCTGAGCTCCAGTGTCTATTTTAAATTTAAGCAGCGAACCATATTCTCCTATCTCGACTTCAGCAAAAGCTTGCTCTGATGCTGTGAATGTGCTTTCATTTATGACTGTGTCTATGAAGAATTCACTACGCACATCAGCATATCCATCTTCAGTTTTGTTTTCGCTTACAGAATGCACTGACTTAGATTTGGACTTGCATACTGTAGGAATTAATAGCTCAAATAAATTTTAATATTCTCCACCAATATGTTTGAATTAATTAAAGTTTAATTAATTATTATTTAATGCTGATTATTAACCGATTGTTATGCCGAATGGTCGGCTCCTCCAAACTCAATTGAAGTATCCCCGTAAGTCTGTTAATGTGAGACTTAAACGGGATTGACTAATTACCAATATCACTTATAACCTAGGTTAGAAGGCTCGTCCAGCGAGCTGCATCATCAGGTAATGTAAACAATTGGTAGCGAAGCTCCCCTCACGGCCGAGGTTCAGAGCGCGTAGCAAGATCGCACAGAGGCAGGAACTTAGTGTGAGTACTCAATGACGGAGGCTGAAGTTGTGTAAAAGACATGCATTTATTCTTAGCTAACACTACAACTAACATAAGACAGACATTACACCTAACACAAACAACAAACACGAAATAACGGAATAAAACAAACGATGTAATTATGAAAATGCAATGACCGAATTTAAATAAGTAACCTTAAAGGGGAAATACTGTTCTGCAAAGCAAGCACAGTTTGTGGAAACACGACCCTAAAGTCTTATAGCAGGTTAAACAGAACAGCTTAAGTTGTTAGAATGAAAGGAAGTTGGTTTACTTGGTTGAAGAGTGGGGGAGGGGGTCTTGGCAGTTGATGGCACAGCTGCTGAGCTGATGGCACTCAGGAAGGCGCGGCGTTTGGAGCAGTGGAGTGGAGTCCCTTTAGATTCTCTCTCCTGGTGAAGCTTTGTCTTGGGTGCTGTTCTCTGTTCAGCTGGGCCTTCACCGGAGGGTTTCTTGTGGGTTTCTCTTCTCCCGGGCTGATGTTCTCCTTTGGGCGGATGGTTTTCTCTGCGCTGCTTTGTTCTGAGGTCCAGGTTTTTATGGTCTAAAGTTCATGAATAGGGATGACCAGGAATTCGAATCCTGGCCCAATGGCTGGCCATCCATTTGGCGGGCTTTCGGAAGGGGGTCTGTATCAGTCCTTTAGGGATTTATGGCCCGACTGATTCTCCCTTTGCTGATGATTTTCATTAAGCTGTTATAACTTTTGATACATCCACTTTTATGGTAATCACTGACCAGATTTGGAATCAGGGGTGATTAACAATCAGTTTGATACCAAACATGCCATACCAGCTTCACAGGTACATACCTCATACCATCTGCATTAATTGATTAAACAATTAATTATTGTATCTATGTGACTGATTCACATCAGTATAGGATACAGGGGTTTTGGGTTGCACCTCAACAGATGTTACACTTTGTGCGGATATTACATCGAATATTCCTATTACAAACAGCACATCTTATCCATAGATAGGCGTGGCCGTTAGTTTGTGGTAATATCAATATAAGTTGCACATCTGGAAACAACATATTTTGTTTGGTGTGGCTTGTGCCAATTCATCTTCTCCAGAATGGATAAGATACACCTTAATTCAGTTCTTTTAACATAGCATGGTAGAAACAAAGAAACTTGGTGACTGTCCACCAAGATCAGATAAGGACCACAAAGGAATGTTGGAAGAGAAGGGGGGGTTTTTAACAAAGCAGACTCTCTAAAAGTTAGGACACATTGATTACACTCACTTTCCAGATTATTCTGGTATACCATGAGAACATACATACAATGGTAGCTATACCTATCTATTTATTTAAATTTATATGTGTTCAAGTGCAAAGGGGTGAAATAGGTGATACTCCGTGAACATGGTTATAAGGGTGGCACACAAAACACTAAGATTGTCTAAGGACACATACAAACATAACGTATCTGTATATTGAGACTAGTAGTCGTGAGTAAATCAATATACAGGGTATACAAAAGCCAAACTTAAATGAAACTTCCTTTAGGGTGTTTGTCTGTTGGGTGAGTGAAATGTAAGGCAGAATGTATGGGGAGGGGGTTGTGTGCCAAGTCGAGGGACCCCTGTCCGTGAAGTCCACTCTGCTTGTCTGTAGGTCCCTAAATCTTTGGGCAATAAAAGTTGGAGTGCTGGCCTCCCTTGATATCTGTGTGTGTGTGTTTATGTGTGTAACCCCCCTTTGGTGCCTCTCGTACCAGGCTCGGCCTTGTCTCAGGCCACCTGGAATTTAGGCCCTGTGATATGTGCATGTGTGATCCTACAATACCTTCGCAAAATGATTCCACTTTCCACATTTAGCACACTGTTTTTCTTTTGCTGGACATGTTTCTCTTCTTTTGTGTTGTTTTCCGCAGTATCCGCATGAATTGAGGCGTTCTCCCTGCACGCTGTTAGTTTTTGTGTTGTTCTCACGGCTCTGTCGCATTTTTGCATACCTTCTTATTGCATGCACTTGTTGCTCCTGCTCTGCATTCGTGCTTCCACTTGCCATGCTTTTCATTTGGGCTTGCGCAATCTCATGTGATCTGGCAATGTCAATTGCTTTCTCTAAAGTTAATTCAGCACTCTGGTTGAGTAACTTCTCTCGAACTTGTGGGGAATATATGCCAAAAACGACACGATCTCTCACCATCTCCTCTGGGTTCGTGTAACCACAGTCCTTAACGAGCAATCTGAGCTCAGTGACGAATTGATCAAATGTTTCTGTGGCAGACTGTATTTTCTCATTGAACTTGTATCTTGCGAAGATAGGATTAGCCTTTGGTACCATGTAAGCTTCAAAATGATCATAGTAAGTTTTGAGCAACTTAGCTTTGTCTGCGGTGAGATTCCATGTGTTATAGATGTCTCTGCCTTTCTCTCCGACCCATAAAAGTAAGTAGCTGCATTTCTCGGCCTCTTCTTTGCGGCAAAATGGTCCCGAAAACATCAGTTCAACGTGCTGCTTAAACTTTCTCCATGTGTCGGGGAGATTCTGTGACTCCCAGTACATTCGTCGTGCAGGCACTCCGGCAGCATCCATATTCGCAATTTATTCTGACACCATGTATTGTATTTGGGGTCTAAAAAAATCACAGAGTCCTCTTCCGATTTACTGCTAACCGGTCCTTTATTTTTCTGCACCCTCTTGTTCACATAACTCAATTTCCCAAAAAACCTACTGCCCTCTAGAGTCTATATCAGGAACTGCACAACATATAGTATAACACTCATTATGAATTTATATTCAAACAGCTTGAATATTACAGTAACCTATTGACATTTGTGTTGCTATCTCTTAATTTACAGTTATACGCGATTGCTCTGAAATTTCAACATCACATTACATGTTAGCGTTTTATGTTAAATATTAATATCAGCACTGCTACTGCTACAAAGCACATGCGAAGTCATGATATAGCCATGGTTTTGGGCTGTTTTGTGACATGCGTTTAGCCGCAATAAATACATCAGCAGCATGAGCAGTTTGTCTGTCTCTAATCAGGTTTATGGAAAAACATTTAGTTTTAGCCTACTTTCGTTAACTTGTGTCAGCTGAAAAACGCTTTCTCCAGGTGTGCTCTTCATGCATTTATTAGACTATGTGTGTTATGAAAAGCAATGTTTTACGCAACACATGGACAATAAATTTGCCAAATGACTACACGAGCTAGCTTGCAAATACACTGCAACATTAAAGTAAGGCTAACATTAAAACAAATTTAATCTAATTTAGAATCTCAATTTCCAATTTCCCTCCAAAACTACCTTTGCAAGGCAGCTCATAACCTGACACAAGGAAGACTAGCAGAGTGGGGAGGGGTCAGAGACTCAAGAGGTCAGCGCTGCTGCTGCCTCTGTGCATCTATCGTTCTCGCTTGATGCTTCATATTTGTTTTTGTACCGGAGGGCAAAGGAGATTGAATACTGCACTATGATTTGCAGTCTGCAGCAGCACTGGAGCCTGTCAATACGTATCAGCGTATTACAATGTCAAAATACGTGGCTGCTACACAAAATGCGTACAGGTTGGCAGATATGTAAATGTAAATGAAGGCTGAGTGCCATAGGTAACTACTTTTGTACTTTTAGTTGTTGCCTCCCAGCTCCACTCTCACCTCAATGAATACAATCTTTATGAAAAATTTCAATCTGGCTTCCGCCCCAATCATAGTACTGAAACTGCTTTGTTAAAGGTCACTAACGATCTTCTGATGGCAGCTGACTCTGGCCTTCTCACCATTCTCATTCTTCTTGATCTCAGTTCAGCATTTGATACTATTTCCCATGATATCCTCTTAAACAGATTAACATCCATTGGCATTAGTCATATCCCTCTCACCTGGTTCACCTCATATTTCTCAGACCGCACACAGTTTGTTCAATTTAAATCTCACTCCTCAAGATTGTTTCCTGTTTCTGCAGGTGTACCCCAGGGTTCAGTATTGGGGCCTCTTTTATTCGTCATATACATGCTCCCTCTTGGCCATTTATTCAGGAAATATAACATTAATTTTCATTGTTATGCAGATGACACCCAGCTCTAAATCTCTTCGAAACCCAATTCATCCCTTCCACCCATCTCCCTCTCTAACTGCCTTATGGAGATTCGATTATGGTTCTCCTCCAATTTTCTAAAACTTAACAGTAATAAGACTGAAGTTTTGCTCATTGGTACACCTTCCACTCTAACAAAATCCCATAGTTTTCCTATTGACATAGATAACTCCCTTATCCATCCTTCCCATCAGGTAAAGAGTCTAGGTGTCTTATTGGACAGTACACTCTCTTTTCAGTCCCACATTAATTACATCACCCGGTCTGCATACTTTCACCTACGTAACATTAACCGACTCCGTCCTTTCCTTACTCCCCATGCTGCCGCCATCCTTGTGCATAGTCTCATCACTTCCCGTATCGATTACTGTAACTCCCTCCTATTTGGCCTTCCCAACAAATATCTCCATAAACTTCAAATTTTACAGAACTCTGCAGCTCGGGTCATAACTCGGACTCCGTTAAGAGATCATATCACACCAGTTCTCCAACAACTTCACTGGTTGCCCATAGATGCTAGGATGCACTTTAAAATCCTACTCTTTGCATTTAAGTGCATCCATAACCTCGCCCCTCCCTATCTGTGTGATCTGCTACATATTGCCACTCCTTCCCGTTCTCTCAGGTCATCATCTGCCATTCATCTCATTGTTCCCTCTGCCCGTCTTACTACCATGGGGCACAGAGCTTTCAGTCGCTCCGCCCCTCGGCTCTGGAACTCACTTCCCCCAGTCCTAAAGAACACTGATTCCCTTTCCTCATTTAAGTCACAGCTCAAAACACATATGTTCAAAATGGTCTACTTGCTTTAAATACAGTATTTACTTGCAGTCAATCTTGTCTATAGCTTTTCCTCTTTTATCTTATTGTAATTTATTGTAATTTATTGTTTTTATTTCTTATGTCTGTAAGGTGACCTTGGGTTCTTGAAAGGCGCCCTGAAATAAAATGTATTATTATTATTATTATTTTAAAGTTGACTTTGCTCAGCGTTGGAAAATGGCTGTCATCCTGCTATCCTGCAAAAAATGAATCATATACTTGTTAGCCCAGTAGCTGATTTGACTGAGTCTAGGCTCATAACACTTTAACCTGTGGCAGATGATGTCAAATAGCAAAATGATAACTTACCCATTTTAGCTCTCACTTTCACTTCATCCAGAGCGCTTCTTCTCTCCCCATCTCCCCCCTTTGAGACCTTGGATTCCCCTCCTGAGGGAAAAAAGTCTTTTTCAGTATGAAAAATAACCAGTTTACGTTTTCATTATCAGCAGCATGACCATCAAAATGGTTGAAAACAATACAATACAATCTGCAGCAGCACTGGAGCCTGTCAATACGTATCAGCGTATTACAATGTCAAAATACGTGGCTGCTACACAAAATGCATACAGGTTGGCAGATATGTAAATGTAAATGACACACAGTCGGCCCATTTAGATGAACAGCTTAAATGGTAAATTAACTACATTTATATTGCGCTTTTCTACTCCTACGAGAAATGTATGCCTCACATTGACCCATTCATGCACCAGTGGCAGAGGCTGCCATTCTAGGTGACAACCTGCCACTGGAAGAAGTTTGGGGTTCAGTATCTTGCTCTAGGACACTTTGATGGGGTCAGGAAGAGCAGGGCTCAAACCTGCAGAGGTGCCGAACGATACTTCTACCACCTGCGCCACCATTGCCTCCTTAATCAAATTATTACTAATATTCAGGCTAAGATCTCAATTCCTGAATTTTTCTGTATAAGGCACGTAATGCAAATCCTATGAAAATGTTATATGTAGGTTCAATTGGAAGAAGGGGCAGAAGGCAGACGATACGGCACACAGGGTTCCTCCACTCCAACTTCAGTTTGATTGGCATATACTGTACATGCACAAGTTATTTAAATTCCATTATCTGAGTAGTCCAGTTCGGTTTGATTTTAGTCAGTTCAGTAAGGTAGTCCTTGAGCCAGAGGGTTGGTCAGTACCATGAGGGCATTTCGGCACATTGTAGTTTCTGGAATGGTAGCGTAGTGGTTAAGGAACCTGGCTAGCATGCTTATAGCCTTGAAATTATGTATTCAAATCCCGGCTACAGTACCACCCTAAGTTGCTCTAGGGGAGACTGGCTGTGAAGTAATTGATAGTTGACAAATGTAAGTTGCTTTGAATAAAAGCATCTGCTAAATGCATAAATATGAATGTAAATTGACTGCAATATTTAAAGAAATTGAGAATGTGAGCATTTTTAACCACACTCTACACTACTGTACAGACAATACTAACCTCTCAAATTACTTTTGACAAGTGTTTCAATATCAAACACCCCAAGCAGCAAAATCCTTGCCATTGAAGTCCCACTGGATGCTTGGCAAGCAGAGCGCCACACATTTTGCGATACGTAAACACCTGAACCCGGGACAATTTCTTCCTGTTGAACAAAATTTAAAAAATTCTTCCTGTTGAACAAAATAAAATTGATAGGCTTAAGGGAATACACCACCTTTTGGGCTAACTTTTCACCTCCCCTAGAGTTAAACAGTTGAGTTTTACCTTTCTTAAGTTTGTCGAGCTATTTTCTTAGTCTGACGGTAGTGTTTTTAGCTTCAGGTTAGCGTATTCCTTTAAAAGTTTTGATTCAGTATAGTAAGGTAAATATTTAGCATCCCAGATTTATGTACAACTGACTGTTGCAATTGGTCCCAATAGTATGATGTCAAGCATTCCTGGTTCCTACTCTCATTGTAGGAGATTAATTCTATGATGATATGTGTCAGGATTGCAGGCTACCTGCTACCATTCTATAAGTTTAAAAAGTCCAAGTTAGTTATAATGTCATCTTTACAGTGTATTTGCAGTCTAGCCCGAGTTTAGTCATTTTAAGTTGCCATGTTATTGTACAAAAAAAATTGTGTGTTATCTGAGATTATGGAAACGTGTTAATTGAAATACTGCCTTGAAATGATATTTATTATTTTCATGAATATTGGTTTCCTATTTCAGGTATGTAATTCTGCTGTTAGCCTAAGTGATCCTGCATGTGTCTCCTTTGATCCTGTACTCGTCTCCTGTGATTCTGGTCCTGTACATGTCTCCTCTGATCCTGCGCTCGTCTCCTGTGATCCTGCGCTCGTCTCCTGTGGTCCTGCACGCGTCTCCTGTGATCCTGCACTCGTCTCCTTTGATCCTGCAGTCGTCTGTGATCCTGCGCTCGTCTCCTGTGATCCTGGTTCTTCACGCGTCTCCTGTGGTTCAGCACGCGTCTCCTGTGGTCCTGGTCGGGCACTTGTCTCCTGTACTCCTGGTCTGGCATGCGTCTCCTTTGATCCTTCAGTCGTCTCCTGTGATCCTGCACGCGTCTCCTGTGATCCTGCAGTCGTCTCCTATGATCCTGGTCCTGCGCTCGTCTCCTGTGATCCTGGTCCTGCACGCATCTCCTTTGATCCTGCAGTCATCTCCCGTGATCCTGCGCTCGTCTCCCGTGATCCTGCACGCGTCTCCTTTGATCCTGCAGTCGTCTGTGATCCTGCACTCGTCTCTTGTGATCCTGCGCTCGTCTCCTTTGATCCTGCAGCCCTCTTCTGTGATCCTGCGCTCATCTCCTGTGATCCTGCGCTCATCTCCTGTGATCCTGCATTCATCTCCTGTGATCCTGCACTCATCTGCTGTGATCCTGTGCTCGTCACCAGTGATCCTGGTCCTGACTCTACACTTATTACAATTATACCGGTAAATGTTAATAGTTGAGAGTGAATCATTACTTTTAGTCACATATTAACATATTTTTGCTTATTTGTGAAATCTCAACAAACCTGAATGCTAATTGATATGCAAGTTTATTGAATTTCTGCCTGTACTTTATAATAGGAGTAAGATTAATAGACATACTTTACCATTGCTATTTAGTATCATTGGCTGAAATAAAATAACATTTTAAATTTCTTTGTGTGTTGCAGGTCTGTGAAGAACCTCCCCTCTCATTCATACCACCAGTCCACCAAGCGTCTACAAACACTTCCTGTGCAAATATGCAGGAACGTCAAACTGTTAATGTTGAGGATACAAGAAAACAGCATCATTTGCTACTTCTTGCTTTAAAACTCAAGCATGGACTGACTGAGGAAGCTTTAGAAGACACACTTAAAGTTGTTAATGTAATAAGTCAAAGGCATGCTGTGTCATCTACCAAACATCACTTTTACAAAAATTTTGATAACTTATTCAAAATATTCAGTTTCACTACATATGTGAGGGATGCACAATTTCTGTAAACATTGAGGGAGAAAAGGTGGTTTGTCCTAACTGTCAATATTCTTGTAGTGTAACCGATCACATGAAACAGGGGCACTTCTTTATCGTTTTTCCACTAGAATCACAATTAAAGAATATGATGGAACAAGAGGAACTCTTTAGCCAGTTGACTAGGCCTAACAGAGGTGCTCACTCTGGACCACTGACGGATATCACCGATGGTGAGCTTTACAAGAAGGTTAACAGAGATAGTGAAGGGCAATCTGAGCATTACGTCAATCTCACACTAACCTTTAGCTGTGACGGGGTACCTGTGTTTACAGTATTTGGCCACTTCTCTATACAGTCAATGAATTACCACCTGATTTGAGAGCAAAACAAGTCATGTTAGCCTCATGGTTTGGTTCATCAAAGCCAAACTGTAACACATACTTATCACAGTTTGTGAAAGAATGCAATCAATTGCTTACTCATGGGTTTGAGTGGATCAATGTAAATGGTATTCGTGGCCGGTCCAAAGTATTTCCTTTGGTTGCAGTATGTGATTCTGTTGCAAGACCGATGATTCAAAATTTTATGCAATTCAATGGAGAATTTGGATGTTCATACTGTTTACACAAAGGTACAGTGGTTGAGAAGGGTCAAGGTCATGCACAGGTCTACCCTTTCCAGTCTGATACTGAAAGCAGAAGTCATGGTAGCAGCCTAGATTTTGCTCAAGAGGCTATAAAAAATTGTACTGCTGTGAAAGTGTGAAAGGACCATATATTTTGTCCTTGATTCCATCATTTGACCTGATACAAGGTTGCGTACCTGACTACATGCACGCCTGTCTTCTTGGTGTTGCAAGGTCTATGACTTATATATGGGTTAGAAGTGAAAATCATGAAAACCCATGGTATGTGGGAAGGTGTATCCAAGTGATTGATCAAAAACTTCCTCTTATCCAACCACCCTCCTGTGTTTCCAGAGTGCCTAGATCACTGCAAGAGAGAAACTATTGGAAGGCGCATGAATGGTACATGTGGCTTTTCTACTATAGCATCCCTGTGCTTAAAGGGATCTTACCTGAGCGGTATCTAATGCACTGGGCACGATTTGTGAAGGCTTTGGCATTACTTTTAACTGAAAGTTAAAAGCAACAAATTCAGGAAGCTGATATACTGCTTAGGAGATTTGTGATTGAAATGGGCGATCTTTATGGTATACAGAACGTGTCCTATAATGTCCATCTCTCTCCTCACCCTGCACAAAGTGTGCGAAACTGGGGTCCTTTATGGGCTCATTCAGCTTTCATATTTTAGTCATATAATCACAACCTGCTCAAAATGATCAAGAGCACACAAGGGGTCCCTTTGCAGATTGCCAAAACATTTCAGTTACAGAATGGTCTGTCCTTGTATGCCAAAAAAGCACTGTCAAATGCATCCTCTGAATGCATTTCAGCTTTTGAGAACTTAATCAGTCCTACACACACCCAGAGTGCAATAAGGTGTGAAGAGGTCATTGCACTTGGAGGCAGACATGAGAAAGTAAGACTTGAGCAAGATGACTACCTGGCCCTCCACAATGTAGCTAATCACATAGACAGAGAACTTCTTGTCAGTTACCATGACAGGGCAATATGTAGGAATTATTAGCTCAGGTAATTTTTAATATCTCCACCAATATGTTTGAAATTAATTAAAGTTGGAGCCGACACCTTATCGTGGTGGAGGGGTTTGCGTGTTCCAGTGATCCCAGGAGCTAAGTTGCCCGGGGCTTTATGCCCCTGGTAGGGTCACCCAAGGCAAACAGGTCCTGGGTGAGGAACCAGACGAAGTGCGGCTCAAAAGACCCCTTATGATGAGAAAAATATTGGAAACACGTTTTCCCTTGCCCGGACGCGGGTCACCGCCCCCCCCCCCCCCCGGAGCCAGGCCTGGGGGTGGGGCTCGATGGCGAGCACCTGGTGGCCAGGCCTATACCCATGGGGCCTGGTCGGGCACAGAATAATAACGGAATGTAATTATGGAAATGCAATGACCGGATTTAAATGAGTAACCTTAAAAGGAAATACTGTTCTGCAAAGCAAGCCCCGTTTGTAGAAACACGACCCTAAAGTCATATAGCAGGTTAACAGAACAGCTTAGGTTGTTAGAATGAAAGGAAGTTGTTTTACTTGGTTGCAGAGTGGGGGGGGGGGGGTCTTTTGTAGTTGGTTGCAGAGGCTGATGAGCTGATGGGATGATGGCACTCAGGAAGGCGCGGCGTTTGGAGCAGTGGAGTGGAGCCCCTTGGATTCTCTCTCCTGGTGAAGCTTTGTCTTGGTTGCAGTTCTCTGTTCAGCTGGGCCTTCACCGGAGGGCTTCTTGTGGGCTTCTCTTCTCCTGGGCTGATGTTCTCTGTCTCTCTTCGGGCTGACGGGCTTTTCTCTGCTCCTGCATGATCTTTCTCCTCCTGATGATCGTTTCAGCTCTTTTGTTCTGAGGTGCCAGGTTTTTATGGTCTAAAGTTCATGAATAGGGATGACCAGGAATTTGACTCCTGGCCCAATGGCTGTCCATCCATTTGGCGGGCTTTCGGAAGGGGGTCCGTATCAGTCCTTTTGGGATTTATGACCCGACTGATTTTCCTTTTACTGATGATTTTCATTAAGCTAGTATAACTTTTGATGCATCCACTTTCATGGTTACCACTGACCAGATTTGGAATTGGGAGTGATTGTCCATCAGTTTGACACCAAACATGCCATACTAGCTTCACAGGTTCACAGCTCATACCATCTATATTAATTGATTAAACAATTAATTATTTTATGTATGTGGCTGATTCACATCACATCAGTTCAAGGCCAGTAAATCCAGAGGACTGGTGATCAAGAGAGGCAAGGTCACCAGCAAGTTTAGCCTCCGCATTCAAGGAGAGATTATTCCATCCATCTTGGACAACCCAGTGAAGTGCTTGGGGAAGTGGTACGATGCATCCCTGACCGACAGAACCAATATCTCCAATGCAGTGAAACAGAGTGAGGAATGGCTGAAGAAAATCGACAGGTCTGAACTACCTGGTAAATTCAAGACCTGGCTGTACCAACACGGACTTCTCCCCAGGTTGCTGTGGCTCTTTACAATCTATGAGTTCTCTATGACCGCTGTTGAAGGCATCAAGAGAAAAATCAATAAGCACCTGCGGAGATGGCTTGGAGTTCCACCTAGCTTTTCCTCAGTGGGTCTTTACATTCGGTCTGGGCAACTTCAGCTCCCACTGTCATCGGCTGTGGAGGAGTTTAAAGTGGCCAAATGCAGAGTTCAAATAAGCCTTAGCAATTCCTTTGATGACCTGGTGAGCCAAATAGGAGTCCAAACCAGATCTGGGCGTAAATGGGCAGCCAGAACAACGGTGGAGCAAGCAATCACCTCTTTGAAGCTGCGGGACATCATTGGTAACCAATGCTCCCAGAGGCAAGGCCTTGGCTCTGCGCACTTCCAGCAATAGGGGTAGCCAACGCAAGAACCAGGCGAGATATGGTCCAGGTAGAAGTTTGTACCCGAGAGGAAGAGAGGATGTCTAGAGCAATAGAACAAGGTTCCCAGGGCGCCTGGACAAAATGGGATCTGCCCAAGTGCAAGATCTCATGGACAGAGCTGTGGAGACTGGAGCCCTATGGCATTTCTTTCCTTTTGCGGTCTGTTTATGACACCCTTCCCACGCCATCTCACCTGCACACATGGGGGTTGAGAGAAGATCCGCTCTGTAAACTCTGTGGCCAGAGAGGGACGCTGGCGCACATACTATCTGGGTGTAAAACAGCTCTATCCCAAGGCCGGTATAGGTGGCACCACAATAAGGTTCTTTTGTCCCTCGCTGACATATTAGTGCGGGAAAGATACAAAAAGAGACCAGCTAGCACCACCATGAAGAGACCAATCCCTTTCATTAAGGAGGGTGCTAAGCCCTCCACAAGCAAGAAGACAAAGATCAGCCTGCTGCAATCCTCTAGTTCCTGGGAGATGGCGGTCGACGTGGGAAGCCGGCTGAAATTCCCAGCAGTGGTGGTTACGACGCTCCGGCCAGACCTTGTACTATGGTCAACTATAGACCAGAAGATGATCCTGGTCGAGTTAACAGTGCCATGGGAGGAAGGCTGTGAAGAGGTTCATGAGAGGAAGGCCCTATAGTATCAGTCCTTGGTCCAGGATTGTAGGGACAAGGGCTTGCAGGTGTGGCTCTACCCAGTTGAGGTTGGCTGCAGAGGTTTCCCGGCCAAGTCAGTGTGGCAGATGCTGTCAGCACTTGGCCTTAGCAGGAGCAGCAAGAAGCAAGCTGCACGCAGAATGGGGGAGGAGGCTGAGCGAGCATCCTGTTGGTTGTGGAGTAAAGGGAAGAGGAGAGCTGGAGACCAGGAGCAGATAGGCAGTGATCTGGCCAATCACAGCCGGCCCGCCAACAAGAGAGTGTAGTGGTTGAGGGCCGAAACACTCAATGAAAGTTGGACACCACCTGATGATATCTGCTCCTGGCCGAAAGCGATAGTTACCAATTTAGGTAACTGAAAAAGGCACTTAATGTACACTCACCTAAAGGATTATTAGGAACACGATACTAATACGGTGTTTGACCCCCTTTCGCCTTGAGAACTGCCTTAATTCTACGTGGCATTGATTCAACAAGGTGCTGAAAGCATTCTTTAGAAATGTTGGCCCATATTGATAGGATAGCATCTTGCAGTTGATGAAGATTTGTGGGATGCACATCCTGGGCACGAAGCTCCCATTCCACCACATCCCAAAGATGCCCTATTGGGTTGAGATCTGGTGACTGTGGGGGCCATTTTAGTACAGTGAACTCATTGTCATGTTCAAGAAACCAATTTGAAATGATTCGAGCTTTGTGACATTATCCTGCTGGAAGTAGCCATCAGAGGATGGGTACATGGTGGTCATAAAGGGATGGACATGGCCCAGGAGAAGAGAAGCCCACAAGAAGCCCTCCGGTGAAGGCCCAGCTGAACAGAGAAGGCCATGGCATTTAACCCTTTGGGGTCTAGGGGTAGGAAACACACTTTCACTAACTGGGGCATGATCACACATTTCTTCAAATATCATAAACTTAATTCATGGCAAATAAATTATTTCTTATATATTTGTTTTGCCATTACACTCATCTTTATTTTAATATATATTGTAAATATGTCAGATTTTTGTTAAGTTTGAAATTTGACATCAAAGTATAGACATTGCAAAATGCAGTTTGGAACACTTGCAGAAACATTATAAAAGTACATAGTAAGCAATGCTGGCAGTTTGTTTTGATCCCAGATATCTGATCACCAAAGTCTTGGCTACATGAAGATGACTAAATGGTGTAGATGCAACATTCATTTGGATAAATAAATAAGAAAAACCTAACTCATGTCACTATTTCTGGCTCCTTTCATTGAATATGTAGCAACTTTCATGTGTATGAATGAGCCATTAGAGAGGTTAGGTGGTACCTTGGGCGGGGCCTATTTTGTGGGCGGAGCTTAAAGCTCTGTCCCATCTGTGACGTCATAAGCGGGAGGTGGGCGTCTCCTCTCTTCTGATTGGTCGGGGGGAGGGGGTTTTGGCCAAATGGTATACATGCTTATGCCACGTGTTGCCGATAGGGGGTCGTATGGTTTGGGGGGTTGTTAAACTTTAATACAATAAAATACATTACATGTATTTTATTAATGTGTTATTTTTAACAACGTTTTTAAGGAATAATAAAACATATAGCAGGATGAACGTAAGCTAGGGCAAAACTTTAGTGATACATTTAAAAGAAAGAAAAGTAGGCGTATTTTAAACAAGTAGAGACATGCCCCAAGCGAAACACCGTATTTTTAAACAAACGACACGTCCCAAACTTTTAACTTTTAAACAAGCCCAAAAGAGCAAATGCGAAACAAGCACAAGCATTTTAAAACCCATTACATTTAACCAACGTATTTAAAGAAGAACAAGAAAACCTTTTAGCGATGTTTACCATTGTTAGGTTGAATAAAACATTTAACCAGCAAACATCTTAGCCCCACAGCTTGCCCGTGTGCGGCCGGCCAGTTCAAACTTCCGCGTCAAATGGCCGATCGCTGGGGGGAAGGGGAGGGGCGTAAACACACGTTCAAAATCGCCGGCGGAGGCGGGAATTGTAAACGCAAGCCCTTGTCCCTTAATTGTGTGAACACGCCACCATACTGACAGAATGCGCATTAACTCTATTTGTTAATCTGACTTATTTGTAAGCAGCATAAAATGATCTATTTCTAATTAAAATAAAAGTCGGACTCTAGCACCACAAGTCCCGACTGTTTAGCAACATTGAGCTAATTTCATCAACGGACGACTAATCACAAGGAATAATAGAATTATCCGCTCCCAGGCTATTAGACATATGGTGTAGTCATAAAAATCGCTGATGTTTACACGAATCCATGCATCAAACAAAGAATAATGGTTCGTAAGACAACCATTTCAAAATGGTAACAACAAACGGATCGAACGCTATTTCAAATATTTCAACGCACCTGTTGAAGCCTAGGTCGGAATAGACCGGTCATCCGTTCCCAGGCAATTATCCATTTGCCGTAATGTCATAAAACGTCGCTAATGTTTTTCCCGAAACCGCACAGCAAACAAAGAATATTGATTGGTAAACCAGATGCCAAGTATACCCCCACCAACCTGGGGGCTTATTAAGGGGGCGAGCACTAGGTTCACATTAACACTCACGTCAAGGACTCGAAGGAGAGAAAGAAGCGGACACTTCATTTTTCTGAGCTGCGACATATCAACGTTGGAAAATGGAACTCTCGAGGTAAGCTACATTTTCATTTAAATTTAGGCTATTTTACAATTGCTGATATAGATTTTTCTGCTGTGAAAACATATTATTGTTATTTTGACCAAGAATTTTCCATGCTGTAAAGATCCTGGCAACACGGTGATACAGAGGATTGGAATAGCGGTAAGTTTTCGAACATAACCATGGATTTTACTGATTAAATGTGACAAAAGACTGAAAGTGTTTTTGCTCACATTTTGCAGCTGACGACGACGACACTGAACTGCGTGAACTGCTATGCACGCCAACGGTTATTTTCAGAGATAATCGTGAAGGGTCCTGGCAAGTTAGCCATAAACGGAAAAGAGCGGATAGTTTTAACGGTACGTTGGCCTATATCGCTTACCCCGTATCATTGGTTTTTCTGTATGAAATGCTTAACAGTGGCTGTTCTTTAATAGACACGGCGGATGATGAATTGCTGGTCGCGGCGGCCGAAAAAATTGAAGCGGAGCTAGCAACGGAAAGCGGGCCGGGCCAGCCGCCTGGACAACTGGAATTTGAGCGACCTGGGGCTTCACAAAGTGCACCATCGGACCAAGGAGGATCTGCGTGCGGTGTTCCAGCATCCTCGCCCCGTGCGTTGCCGGAATCACCGCTGTGGTCGCAAGATACCTCACCCTTAACACCTTGGCAATTACCTGTTGTAAATTCCCCAGCCGGAGCAGATTTCCGGGAGGAGCGTTTGAAGGCGCTCAAGCTTGCGTTCTTCCTTTTTCAGGATCAGATGTGTGATTTTTTGGCGGATCTGTCTGACCAGATCTAAAGAATAAGCAGGGGAAATGTCTGAAAAACGGTGGATGTATAGTTTTGATGGGGCTGGGGGGTCTAGAAGGATGCATGTAAACGACGACGACGAAGACGGAGAAGCAACGATTAACCCTGATCTTCAACAGATGATTTATGAACTGAATCACGGACCCCAGGGTGAGGTTAACCCCCTTTTGCTTGCCATGATAAATGAATTAAACTCACCAAATGACCATGTGTCTATGGGTATGGAAATGGGGGACGGGGACGCGACCGAGCCTGGTGTTAGGTGCGACAACGGACTGGACACAGATATTGAAATGCCTGATGTAGATGACGGTTTGGCCATGCACTCTCAACTGCATCAGATGCTAACAGAGTTGAATGGCGAGAACCCGGGTGAATTTAACTTCATCTTGCAAAACTTATTAAATGACTTAAATGATGATGGGGCAGAGGAAGTGGATCCAGAAAATATGGATGTTGATAATGGGGTACAACAACAAGGTGGGGGTGTAGCTAATGGTGATGCAAATGTTAATGTGATACGCAGGCCGCAGTTTAACAACACTGAAATAAGGCAGCGTTTTCATTTTGATGGAATCCATCATGATGATATAGTAGACGTTTACAGGGCTGTGATACAGACATTCCAGAATTTGGTGGACAGAGTGAACAATTTAGCAGGGGATGGGGATATAATACAGGTGGAACTGCAAGGGGCGTCAGTAACCAATAACACAGCTATACATGTTCGAGGCGAGATTGATCTAAATGATCTGCTATCGATGATAGACAATCTTTCACAGAGCAACGCCGAGGTTTTCAGCGATGATACGCTGGAATTGGTCGTACAAATTATTCATAATCGAAATGGTGGTGCAGCCAAACGGCAGAAATTAACAAAGCTTTTAAAGTCTGACATTCTGCAAAAGAAGCTCAGATGGCTTATCGTTTCTGAAAACTCTGGCAATAATCTATGCTTTGCTTACTGTGTAGTCCGCCTGTTAAACCCCGACATGTCACATCAGGTTGCTGAGATCGAAGCTAAGCGTTTGCAGGAAGCAATAGGTCTAACTGAGGCAGACATGGTGTCATTCTCAAACATAGCAGAGTTTGAGCAAATGCTTGGGGTCAAAATTGTTGTGTGGTACCGCTGTGACAAGTCTGACATTTTTAAGAAATTTCAGACAAACCCCGAGCCTTGTGATAAAACAATCTTTCTGTACCTTCAAGATCAACATTTCGCAGTCGTACGTCTGTGATTATTGCTACGCTGCATTCAGTGTCAAAGCGCATCACAAATGCAAGTATTACTGTAACGTATGTCTGAGTCCCGAGTGCCATAAGCATACCACAACGCACATCCATTGTGAGGACTGTGGCTCTTTCTGTCGCTATGAGCAGCACAAAATCTCAAAGCAACAGCCAGACGGCAGTTTTTATATTTTGTGTGATTCGGTCAAGTATTGTGACAAGTGTTGCCGACGGTACGTCGTCACTAAAAAAAAAAACCCAAAGGCTCATAAATGTACACCTAATACAAGATGTGTTTTTTGTAAAGAGGACTTGACGCATGGGTGTGAACATCAGTGTTTTATCAAGCCAGTAGCACCTGAGAACCTCTCAGAGCGCTATGTGTTTTATGATTTTGAATGCAGACAAGATGTGGGGGTTCACATTGCAAATTACATCTGCTGCATTGACTATGCAGGCAATTGCTGGTCCGCTAAAGGGGACGGGTGTGTTGCGGCATTTTTTAAGAAGTACCGCAACTGTAAATACAAGGGGTATACATTCATAGCGCACAACTCTAAAGGCTATGACAGTTACCTGCTTATGAAATATTTAGTTGAAAATGGCGTCACCCCACACATTATCACGCAGGGCAGCAAACTGCCATGTGTGACAGACGAGGACTTTAACCAAAGATACATTGACTCACTTTGCTTTCTGCCCATGAAGCTGAGTGCATTCCCTGCAGCTCTGGGTTTTGAGAGCGAAAAGAAAGGCTATTTCCCTCATTTTTGGAACACTGTAGAAAATCAAAATTACATCGGACCCTACCCGCCACCTGAGGCATATGGTGTGCAAACCATGATGGAAAAGGAAAAGAGAGAGTTTATGGTTTGGTACGACACTGTTGTTGGGGGTGTGTTTGATTTTAGGAAAGAAATGGCAGAGTACTGTAAAAATGATGTTGTCATCTTAAGAGAGGGCTGTCTCAGATTCAGGGGTGAGATCATCAACAGTTGTAATCTAGACCCTTTTCAATGTGTGACCATAGCCTCAGTGTGCATGAAACAGTTTTGCATGAGCTTTCTGCCTGAAAATACGGTCGCGCTAACCACTCCGGACAATTATATCAAGCGCCAAAAGGCATACTCCACGCCATCTATTCAATGGCTGGAATACATAGCCCATCGCGAACAAATAGAGATTCAGCACGCGCTGTGTAGAGGGGAGGTGAAAATGGGTCCCTACTACCTCGATGGCTATGCCGAAACCGGTGGGGTTCGTACGGTGTACGAATTTGCTGGTTGTTTTTTTCACGGGTGCCCAGAATGCTTTGATTCACACGAAGTGAATCCTGTAACAAAACTGCGTTTTGGGGACATGCATCAACAGTTTCAGGACAAAATCTTTGCCCTTAAAAACACATACAACCTCAATGTATATGTTATTTGGGAGCACCAGTGGAATAAATTGAAGGCTGAAAAGGCTGATGTGCAGGCATTCTTGAGAGAATTTGACTTTCCAGACCGCATCGATCCTCGGGATGCTCTGTTTGGTGGCAGAACTAACGCTCTACAACTGCACTATAAAGCGCAGAGTGATGAGCGCATAGATTACTACGACTTTACTAGCCTTTACCCCTCAGTCAACAAGTTTAAGGAGTACCCTGTAGGCCACCCTGTAATCATTTACAATGATTTTGACAGCATTGAAAACTATTTTGGGGTGATCAAAGCCAAAGTTTACCCACCGAGAGGACTTTACCTACCGGTTCTGCCTTACAGATGCGGTGGTAAACTCATGTTCACACTTTGCAGAACATGCTGTGAAGCCGAGAGGCAGGGGGTCTGTAATCATTCAGATGAACAGAGAGCTCTGATCGGTACGTGGTGCAGTGTCGAAATCAACAAGGCTGTTGAAAAGGGCTACAAAGTCGTAAAGGTTTTTGAGGTCTGGCATTTCCCCGACCGGACAGACACACTTTTTGCTGGCTATATTAATAATCATTTAAAGGGAAAACAGGAGGCTTCCGGCTATCCCTCTTGGGCAAAGACTGCTGAGGATAAAGAGAGATACATTCAGACTTACTTTGAGAAGGAGGGCATCCGTTTGAACCCTGAGAACATCGGGGTTAACAAAGTGAAACGCCAAATTTCCAAATTGTTTCTAAACAGTCTTTGGGGAAAGTTTGGTCAGAGAATAAATCAGGCGAGCACGACTCTCATCAAAGATCCCGATGAGTTTCTCACCTTCCTTTTTTCAAAGCTGGTCAATGTGTCTCACTTTTCCTTCCTGAATGACAATGTGGCCATGGTCCAATGGCGTCACATAAAGATGGCCACTAGCATGCCGCGGCACATCAATGTTTTTATTGCCGCTTTCACTACAGCTTATGCCAGGCTTGAGCTGTACAATCTCATGGACCGCTTGGGACGGCGCACGCTGTATCATGATACAGACTCTGTCATTTTTGTCAGCAAACCGGGTGACTGGACGCCCCCTCTGGGCGATTTTCTCGGTGAACTAACAAGCGAGCTGGACCCAGATGATCACATTGTGGAATTTGTCTCAGGGGGACCCAAAACTTATGGGTACAGAACGGCAAAGGGCAAAACGAGCATGAAAGTGAAGGGGATCACGTTGCATAACACCAATTCAAAAGTTGTCAATATTGCATCTCTGACAGGATTGGTTCAGGACTATGTGAGTAACCCACGTGACACCCCTAGAGAGATCAGGACATCCACGCAGCAGATTGTGCGGGATAAAAGGGGTTTCCATTTAAAAAATAAGACAGTCAGCAAGTGTTTCAAGGTCGTGTACACTAAGCGGCAACTTCAGTCTGACTACACGACCTTACCTTATGGCTACTAGTGAAGGGTTCGACAATAGACTTCAGCATCCGTTCTCTTGTATTATATCGGGACCGAGTAACTCTGGCAAGTCATATTTCATTAAAAGACTTTTGGAAAATGTGGATTGTACATTATCCAGAGTTCCTGAAAATGTTGTATGGTGCTATTCTTGCTGGCAGCCGCTGTATGATGAATTGCTGTGCAAAATAAAGAACATTAAATTTGTGGAAGGAATTCCGGAGTCTCTGTGTGACGATGAACTTTTGCCTCCAAATAAAATCAACCTAATCATCATTGACGATCTAATGGAAAAAGCCTGCAACAATAACGAAGTCGAAAAAGCTTTCACCAAGTATACGCATCACAGAAATCTGAGTGTTATTTATCTGGTGCAGAATCTCTTCTTCCAAGGTAAGAAAAGTCGGACAATCAATCTGAACGCCAATTACATCGTATTATTTAAAAACCCCAGAGATAAATTACAGACGAGCGTACTTGCATGTCAGATGTACCCGCGGCATTCAAAGTTTTTTCTAGAAGCTTTCGAAGACGCCACAAAAGCCCCTTACGGGCACCTGCTCGTGGATTTAAAAGCTGTGACACCCGAGGACTACAGACTCAGATCTGGTTTACTTCGACCGGAGACGCCTGTTGCTTACGTTCTCAAGAAAAAATATTAACGATGTCGGCTCGTATAAAAAGAAACTGGAGTGCCCTGAAAGCTTTATTTGACAGTAACACCAGACAGAGAAAGAAAATTTTAAATACGGCCTCGCCGGGTTTGCTGAACACTCTTTGTGAAATAGCTTTGAACGTACTGTGCGGTAACATCCCGCTAACCAAATCACAGACTGCAAGACTTAAAAAGCAAAAAAGCGGTATTAAACTACTTGCGAGCAAACGGGCATCGTTAAAAAGAAAGAAGAAGGCTATTAACCAGACCGGTGGGGGGTTCATTCTCCCACTTTTAAGCATCGCCATACCGTTTCTCACCAGTCTTTTTCATCGGGGTTAAGAAAATGGATTACGCTAGGAAAATGTATCTGGTCCCGAAGTCACAACTTGAAAAACTGCATGATGCCACAGCTCCTAAAGATACAATAAGGCAGACTGCCGAAAGCGAGCTGGACATTGCAATACGCAACATTTTATCAAGAACTGATGTTGCTGATCACGAAAAGGTCCGCTTGTATACAGAGATATTTGAATCTGGCCAGGCAAGGTGATAATGAGCCGTTATCTTTGACACTTCCCACTGAAGCGACGGCACGCGACACTGAAGAAACAGCACGCGCCACTGTTGATGCTGGGGACACAGTCATAGATGATGTTATTAAAAATGCAGCACCGCGTAACAAGAAAAAGGTTGAATATATGATGGGTAAAATGCTTGAAAACTCTGCCGTCACCGCGTGGAACCCGCGTGGCGAGTTTGTTTTTAATGGAAAGACTATCGCGGGGTCGCACATGCTCGATTTGCTTAAAAACATTACCAACCCTCGTAATGTGGGCGATGAGAGAAGACCTGTGGGATGGGGCGAGTTTCTACAAGGACTGGCAAGGCTCAACATGCCTTGCTCCCTCATACCTAACCAAGATGTCTGCCGTCTCATAGAAGCGATCAAGAATCCCACCGATGTGTCGCGTGACAGTACCCCCAAACGTTTTTGTCATTCTCCACGGACCCGTAGCACCCCACGGAAATTCTTAAAACCAGACTGGCTTATGTTTTAAAAATGTTTTTGTGCTTACTTAATAAAAACACTGAAACGTGATATTTTGTCTTTGTGGTTTTTATTTAACATGCCGTCTTTTTCAAAGCCTTACAACAACATCTCACCGTTTGCATTCTGGTAAACACATTTTTCACACGATTGGTGTATTTAAATTTAGAAACAAAATGAGAAACCATGGCATCGTTTTTTTTTAAAATCATTGCTATAAAACGATAGAATTTTAGAAAAAGAATAGCCTCTACAGCGGTTAATTAAATAAAAAAGGCAATGTTGGCCGCACGTCACGCTGAGATCGTCTTGAAGCTGCTTTGCGTTGTAAACAAGCCGGTCACAGTTCCTCGTCATGAATGTCTTTATGATTCTCGGAAAGTTGGAGTGATCAGGTGGATTCCCGTACGAGTCGAAAAACTCTGCGGAGCTGTCATTGTTAATAAAGAGCGCCAGCCAGTGTTCTCCGGGGGCAGAACTAGGATGTGTATTGACGATGAAGATTGCGGGTAATTTATCAAGCTTTACTTTTTCCAGCTCATCACAAGCTAAAACACCATAAAAATGTCTCGCGGTCCATCGGTTTCTACTAAGGATATTAGATAGCTCCAGGGTATTCATGACTAGTAGTAATCGTACAGCACGTTTCTCCTTTGGTTAATCTCGATTATATTGTCGAAGGTCGCGTAAACTATCAGTGTGACAGTCCTGGCCAGAGGTTGACGGAATCTCATCTCTAGGCGCATGTTTCCGCTTTTAACCATAGAGAGGTGTTGATTGCATCCTTCGTCCGGTGACAAGTTAAAGGCGTACAAAGTGTAGCCGCTTATGTATTCGTTTCTGTCAACAGCTACAGGATCGTTTTTCAAATGCCTCCCCGTGGCCAGAACCAAGCTGTAATACTCACGGGCAATATTACCCCTGTTAAAATCAGGCTGAAACGGTTTTGCAGGGAATTGCTGACCGTCGACATAAAGCGCTACAAATTCAGCATCGTAATGTTGAAAATTGAAAGGGTTTCGATCGTACGCCCCCATAAAGCCCATGTTGTCCACTAGCCCGATGACAACGGTTTTAGGCAACTGGCCTAGAAACAGATTTTCTTGCGCGCAGACCCGGCTGCCTGCAGCAACGCTGAATGTTTTCATGCAGACTCTCTCGATCGGGTATTTCGCATTGGCTGACAGCAAGGCGCTGGCGTGCCCCAGTTTGACAGCCGTCGAAACAGAAACTTTCTTAACAAACAGGGAAGCCGATACGATTTTGAGCGAGTACTGTTCAGCATCTCCGCTCATGAGGCAAAACTCATCTTTGTTTCGAACCATTTTAATTTTGACATCGACCCCATTTAGCATTAACCTCTCTTGAAAAAATATGTCAGAGTGTAGGGGGCCAATCAAATCGAAAACGCCGCTTCTTGCTGAAAATGCTGCTCTTTTCTCTAAGCCCTTGTTATCGCCATCAGGGTCTGTATCTTCCATTGCACCAGAACTGTCTTTATAAAACAGCCCGCAGGTAAACTGCCTGGATAGCGTTCCGGCGATGTAATTAAGCAGGCACTCTATCATGGCTCTGTAAGGGTACGTATTGCTAGACTGGCTTACTAGCCTGTCACCCAAGGATACGTCCACCTGTGAGAAAATTGAGGCGATAGGGTAATTTATGACCCCCACCTTCGCGGCTGGGTCAATGTTTGTCCCATTAGCTTTTGTGATTCGGCACCGCAGGTGCAGTAGCGTGTTGTTGAGGTCTAGGTAATCTTCCCCATTACCGGCGATGAAAAACTCCAGGGGGCCATTATCTGTCAAGGCTGAGAGTGGCGGCACTTCCACGTATATGTTCTTATCGATGCTTGCTTGTGTGTATGGCACTGCAAAAATATCCAATTCTGATTTTATGCACTCCTCTGACAGGCTGTGTATGAGGGCCATAGTTTTAGAAAATGTATCTTCTTCTCTGTACTTTTGTGGACGCCTTCTTCTTCTCTCGCTTCTTTTTGCCTACTGAGCTTCTCTTGGTCGGCACCTTGCGTTTTTTAGACGCTGTAATTCGAGCCCCGGGGGGTCTTTGACGCTTACCACGCGCCAACACCATGAGCCCAGAGCCCTCTTGCTGTCGTGTTGTTAATTGCCCCGTAATCGCACCGGAAATTACATCCTTTGCAATATTTTGCGCCGCCGATTTTAAATGCGGCTTCGCCATATTGAAAGTCCTTTTCAGAAATGGTACGGCCATTCTCAGGAGCCCTCGAAAAAGGCCCCCCAGACCCCCTCCGTACATGACGGGTGCTCCGTTGTATCCGGGGAGTCCGTTACCAGCTTGGTTTCTGTAGTATTCCACATATCTATGTGGATCTGAAAAACCGTCAGCGCTGTACATTATTGGGGGTAGTGCTTAACCGGCCTGAAATGCAGCTTCACGATCGTTTTTCCGTACCGGAAGGGTATCGCCTTGTTCTGGTCAGACTTTAACTCGATGACTATATTATCAATGTGATTCTTGCAGAGCGACACGTAATGGATCCTGTCGTACGATATTGTGACCATCGAGTTGTGAGTCCCCGTAATATGTACCCCCCGTAATAGAGGCACGAAACTGTCACCCACTCTTTGGTGCTCGACAATGTCTGAATACACGTAAATTGTGTAAAATCCGGCGCATATGTCTGCTGGATTCGGAGCCGCTGATCTATCACCGATCTTTTGAAATACATCAGGAACAAAACCCAGCATCCTTGCAAGGTTACCTTTCGTTTTTAAAGCCATGTGTGGTGGTCCAACCATATACACTTTGTTTTTTATCGCTCCATAGTCAAGTTTTAGTTTTGACATTCCTAGAGCATCGTTAACTTCACTGATTAGGTTTTTAGTATCTCTGTAATGCCCCGCTTTTAGCTTGTATTGCAGGATTGGTGGTATTGACGCCCCTCCGGCCACGTAAAATAATGTGTCTTCTTCCACCAGCGTATCCCACGTTCGCGGGTAGTGGATTTCCGCTAATCCTACTTCCCATTTACCGTTCAGATCGATCGGCTTGGCTAGTTTTGTCGTGTAGCTTGATATGGCATTGTGTGGGAAAACATCCATAGATGCGTTGCTTGGGAGCGTAACATAAAAACCGCTTTCCTCCTCCATGACTGCTTTTGATGTTAATGCACGCCACAGGCACGTGCCACCCCAGTTATATGTCGACTACTTGGCTAGCGGGGACCCAGCTGTTAAATTTGTCGGGCCACCCCAGCCATTTCACTAAAAACATTTTTTTGCCCCTCTGCGTTTTTTCCGCGACGATTTTCTCAACTTTGAAGTTTTTGTCTTTGTCTATTCTGATCTTTTGTAGCTCTTCTGCATAAAATGTGCCGTCTATGATCTCCTCATCATAATCTTTTATCCTGTACACCGGTGGTGATCTAGGCAGACGTTCGGTGACTGTGAAATACTCGTCCGTAAAAGTTTGCTCATATCCTTTGGTAAATTTCCCCCGTGCTTTCGACACCCTGACCACATCACCGATATTAAACTTATAACGACGCTTTTCAGCTACACCAGGCGTCACGCCATATATGTTGTTGAAAACCTGTCCAGCATTCTCCGTATTCACCTCAACCGGCTTCATTTTAATGGTGCTATGGCAGGTGTTATTGTAAGCACTCGCCAGATCTTGTACAATGTCCACATACCTTCTTGTATTATAAGCCATAAAATAACGCCACATTCGTGTCTTTAAAGTGCGGTTAAATCTTTCTACTATGGATGCCTTAACATCATTACCGGTTGCAAAATGTATTATCCCGTGTTTCTCCGTAAGCTTATGAAACGATGTGTTAAAAAACTCTGTCCCTCGATCGGTTTGTAGCTTTTTGGGTATCCGGCCTTCAGAGAGAATGTTTTCAAACACTTTCTTTACCTCTGCACCTGTCTTGCTTTTAAGGCAGCGCACCCATGCGTATTTTGATAGAATATCTATACACGTCAACAGGTATTTAAAATCATCATTCTGGTCCGCGTAAGCCGACATATCCACCAAGTCAGCTTGCCATTGCGAATCGATATTAGTCACAAAGACTATTCCTTTTAAAGTTAAATCTGATCAGTTTATGTAATGTGTACGCATCTTCACCAGACAGCCATGTCGCAACTTGCTTCTTATCCACAGTATGTCCACTTTGGTCATTTATCTGTGACCTGTATAGTCTATCGACACCACCAAATGAACCAGGGTTTGATGGCGTATAATAGACACGTTTCAAGTGCTTGTTATCCATCTTGAACCTCTATCAATAATGACACAATGTTTTCATGACTCAACTCATTTTATTTAGAAAAGCATGTAAAAATTGCCATCCAATCACATTTTGACAGACGTTTACACACCAGCCAGAGTCTGCTCGAACTTGTGCATATCACAGAAATCGCTAATTGCCCCATCTACAGCACACTCATAATCTTTCCCTTCAACATCGCGTTTCAGCTCGCGTAATTTTTCCCGTACATTAATTTCGGTTTTAAGTTCAGAAATTACTGCCTCGACTGCACCTTGGACTTTGACAGGTGGGGGGTGAGGGTGAAACATGGCCACCGCTTTTGTTATAATATGTTTAAACCATGGTCTATACAGTTTTTTCATCAGCTTTTCAAAATTGTTACAGAAATAAAACGCTTCAGGTTCATAGAGGCACGTGTGCCTCCGCTGGCTCGGGTGATTCACAGAACAGCCGATACAGTTCGCCTTCAAGTCATCTTCGATGATCAGATCCAGAATACAGGCCAGTGACCCTTTGATTATCTTCATAGCAGCATCGGTGATGCTCCCATCCACAGCATCCTCAGATAATGACAGTCCCGCAAAACGAGCGCTGAGCTCATCCATCGTCGGCAAAGGGGGCCTCGATGTGTCCTTTAGGTTGGAGGTCTCCTGCGGAGGGTGCTGTTGTGCTCCCGGCCACACAGCCCAGGTCGGGCTAGAAGGCGGTGGTGGCGGCAGGGGCCACTGCTGCAAGATCTGAGGAAGCGGTGGCGGGGCCTCCAGTCGCAGCCCAAAACCTGATGCCATCGCCGGTAGTGTGGCATCAGAAGAAAGCTGAGCGCGGACTTGTTGAGAAAACTCTGGCGGGGTGTCCAGTCGTAGCCCAAAAGTTATCGGGCGTAAAAATGATGGGCTACGCTGAAGGTTCGTGGCGGTGCCACCCTGGCGCAGGCCAGAAGGCGGTGCAGGCTCCAGTAGGGCGGCTTCAGGAGATGTCAGTTCGCTCACCATTGCTAGCTGGGAGATGTGTCTTGTCGTGAGTGCTTGCTCACAGGATGGCGGGGTTTTAATACGTTTTCAACATAGTCTTCTCTCATCTCATTGGTCGTCATCACCAGAAGTGGGCCGCCCACACTTTTGTTCAAAATTTTTTCTCTAGTTTTATACAGATACATTCTTTATGCGAGAATATGCTGCTCAGTGCTCCGTGCTTGCGCTGTCTCGACGGCTTGCGTGGAGCCCAAGTCGGGTTTAGCAGTACCAAGTTACGGGTAGGTGTCGTCGTCAAAGTCATTGCAAGCTCTGTCTGTATGATATCGGAAACAAATTGTCCTTCAGGTCGCCATTTTTGCCACCGATTTGACAGCGATGCTGCTATTTAAGTGTCTCTACGTGAAGAGCGAGAGAGAGAGAGCCCAGAAAAGGGTTTACCTGGGTGGGGCTCGAACCCACGTGGACGTACGTCCATTGGTTCAACCGCCGCCATTTTGAACGTGTGTTTACGCCCCTCCCCTTCCCCCCAGCGATCGGCCATTTGACGCGGAAGTTTGAACTGGCCGGCCGCACACGGGCAAGCTGTGGGGCTAAGATGTTTGCTGGTTAAATGTTTTATTCAACCTAACAATGGTAAACATCGCTAAAAGGTTTTCTTGTTCTTCTTTAAATACGTTGGTTAAATGTAATGGGTTTTAAAATGCTTGTGCTTGTTTCGCATTTGCTCTTTTGGGCTTGTTTAAAAGTTAAAAGTTTGGGACGTGTCGTTTGTTTAAAAATACGGTGTTTCGCTTGGGGCATGTCTACTTGTTTAAAATACGCCTACTTTTCTTTCTTTTAAATGTCTATCTATCACTAAAGTTTTGCCCTAGCTTACATTCATCCTGCTATATGTTTTATTATTCCTTAAAAACGTTGTTAAAAATAACACATTAATAAAATACATGTAATGTATTTTATTGTATTAAAGTTTAACAACCCCCCAAACCATACGACCCCCTATCGGCAACACGTGGCATAAGCATGTATACCATTTGGCCAAAACCCCCTACCCCCGACCAATCAGAACAGAGGAGACGCCCACCTCCCGCTTATGACGTCACAGATGGGACAGAGCTTTAAGCTCCGCCCACAAAATAGGCCCCGCCCAAGGTACCACCTAACCTCTCTGCCATTGTCACCTGGCCACGTCCCCAACCCCCTTTTATGGCGCTGAAGGGGATGTATCTGGATCGTGTTTCACCGTTGCGCTGTTAATCAAATTACCATGCGAATGCGATTTGAATACGCGCTAATGTGGCTATTTAGAATGTGAATAGCGATCTTCAGGTGAGAGCGGCACTACACGCCCCCGATGCAGGTAAAACAAAGTAAGATGACATGGTTTACTTTTCTGCCGATTTAACCTAATTAAAAAAAATTTAATACTTCCGACAATGGACGTTTTGAAAAGAAGACAGATTACGGATTTAGCCAGCGTTTTTTTCATGATTCTACATTAAGATTTCAGCGAGATATAAACTGAAATAGACGCGAAAAGTACGCGATGTCACCGACGACATACTCGACCCCAGAGAGTTAAACGATGCCCAATTGGCACTAAGGGGCCTAAAGTGTGCCAAGAAAACATCCCCCACACCATTACACCGCCACCACCAGCCTGCACAGTGGTAACAAGGCATGATGGATCCATGTTCTCATTCTGTTTACGCCAAATTCTGACTCTACCATTTGACTGTCTCAACAGAAATCGAGACTCATCAGACCAGGCAACATTTTTCCAGTCTTCAACTGTCCAATTTTGGTGAGCTCGTGCAAATTGTAGCCTCTTTTTCCTATTTGTAGTGGAGATGAGTGGTACCCGGTGGGGTCTTCTGCTGTTGTAGCCCATCCGCCTCAAGGTTGTGCGTGTTGTGGCTTCACAAATGCTTTGCTGCATACCTCGGTTGTAACGAGTGGTTATTTCAGTCAAAGTTGCTCTTCTATCAGCTTGAATCAGTCGGCCCATTCTCCTCTGACCTCTAGCATCAACAAGGCATTTTCGCCCACAGGACTGCCGCATACTGGATGTTTTTCCCTTTGCACACCATTCTTTGTAAACCCTAGAAATGGTTGTGCGTGAAAATCCCAGTAATTGAGCAGATTGTGAAATACTCAGACCGGGCCGTCTGGCACCAACAAGCATGCCACGCTCAAAATTGCTTAAATCACCTTTCTTTCCCATTCTGACATTCAGTTTGGAGTTCAGGAGATTGTCTTGACCAGGACCACACCCCTAAATGCATTGAAGCAACTGCCATGTGATTGGTTGATTAGATAATTGCATTAATGAGAAATTGAACAGGTGTTCCTAATAATCCTTTAGGTAAGTGTATGTTTTAAGTGATACAGGTGTTTTGGGTTGCACCTCAACAGATGTTACACTTTGTGCAGACATTACATCAAATATTCATATTACAAACAGCACATCTTATCCATAGATAGGCGTGGCCGTTAGTTTGTGGTAATATCAATATAAGTTGCACATCTGGACACAACATATCTTGATTGGTGTGGCTTATCCCAATTGATCTTCTCCAGAATGGATAAGGTACACCTTAATTCACTTCTTTTAACATAGCATGTTAGAACAAAGAAACTTGGTAATGGTTCACCAAGATCAGATAAGGACCACAAAGGAATGTTGGAAGAGAAGGGGGGTTGTTAAACAAAGAAGACTCTCTAAAAGTTAGGACACATTGGTTACACTAATTTTCCAGATTCTTCTGGTATACCATGATAACATATATACAATGGTAGCTATACCTATCTATTTATTTAAATTTATATGTGTTCAAGTGCAAAGGGGTAAAATAGGTGATACTCCGTGAACATGGTTATAAGGGTGGCACACAAAACACTAAGATTGTCTAAGGACACATACAAACATAACCTATCTGCATATTAAGACTAGTAGTAGTGAGTAAATCAATATACAGGATATACAAAAGCCAAACTTAAATGAACTTCCTTTAGGGCGTTCGTCTGTTGGTTGAGTGATATGTAAGGCAGGATGTATGGGGAGGGGGTTGTGTGCCAAGTCGAGAGACCCCTGTCCTTGAGGTCCACTCTGCTTGTCTGTAGGTCCCTAAAGTGTTTATGTGTGTAACCCCCCTTTGGTGCCTCTCGTACCAGGCTTGGTCTTGTCTCAGGCCACCTGGAATTTAGGCCCTGTAATATGTGCATGTGTGATCCTACAAGTAATTAATGGTGAAGTTACGCACTCTAAAAGAGATTCAAGAGAGAGATTCAAGAGAGAGAAAGAGAAACATGTTGTAGTCCTCACAGATAACAGTATTTTCAGTGTTGATAAGTTTGTTGTTGCAGACTTGGGAAGTGGGGTACACTGCTATGCCATAGGACATTATTTTGAAACAAAGCAGCACAGTTTTTTTGCTTCATTGCAAACCCACACCACTTTGTTGCTGTTGGCAAAACGTTGGGCCATCTGACAGCTGTTCTGTTCCAGCTGCAGTTATTCAGAGAAAATGCCTCTTTATGAATCTTTCGAACCTGAATGTTAATTATGTCTTTATGTTTTTGAATCGTAATGAGTTGATGAATTGATAAAAAAAAAAATGAAAGGGGTCAAAGAATGGAAAACATTTTTTACCCGAGCAGACCAAATGGTGAAATCACATTAATCTTTTAGAGTTTTTTCAGTGAAATGTGAATTGATGGTTAAAGGAATATTTTGGAGTAAAATGCTTCATTTTTTGGATGGTTGGTGGTTCATACGTTGAGTTGGTACCACTCAAAAATTGACCAATGAAGCATTTTTCTCCGGATTATTCCTATAAAAAGAATGGTCTAACTCTGAATACCTTGAAATGAAATGTCAATAGGTTGAAGAAGAATAAGAGCATATGTCTGATATCTATAGTGGAGTCCTAAATAGTACATGTCTGAATGTGGAATGTCACTTAATAGTTAATAAGAATATTGTATGTCTGTATTGTGTGAATACAAAATATAGTATTTTTAATACAATAATGCAGTGTTTTATTTGTCAGTTTTGACAAATACATCCACAAAGTACCATAACCATATGCCACAGTTTTAAAAAATGAATCAGTATCACATGCATGTATGTTTACATACATGTATTAAATAAGTGGAAAGCAAGTATGTTACATATTTATACTTAAGGTTGTACATATTTGCGATAAACCAATACTATACTGTAATATGTGCAGATATATGGCTTCATATACGGATAACCTCAAATAATTTCTTCACGTGTTTGGACCCATAAATGTTCATATACTGTATGTTGCAGGCATATATTATATTCTCAGATAAGTCAAATATATGTATAGATATATGTCATACTATTTAAAATATAAGTACATATATGGCCATATATTACATTTTTGTATGGGACAAAGAATCTCATACGTTGTGAATTAGCTAAATTATCCTGTCATAAATTGTATGTGTAAGGCTGGAGGCCTTGCAGGCCCCGTCGGTCTGAGCTCTGGCAAGCCTGTGATGCTGCCATTGGGCCAGTGGACGGTTCCCCTACAATTTGGTGACCCCGACGTGATCTCGCAAGAGCCGATCCAGACCAGCGAGTAACGTCCATCCAGTGCCGATTTCGAACATCCTCAAGGAAGCGCCCAGCGTGCAGAAGATGAGGTTTGGTGCACCCCTTCTCTCTCTGCAGCTTTGGTAAGTATAAAGTTTAATTATTTCTAAGTGAAGTGTAGAGGGAAAGCAAACCGCATTCCATATAGACACATGGTGTAGAACGGGCCAACATACTCAGAGTCAGACCGGAGATCATAGAAATCCGGTGGAGAGAAGATTTAGAAAATAAGACATGGCTAATGAGTGGAGAGACTGACGAGGAGGTGATGGAATCCCTTGCCGTGTGCCTTAAGGGCACTCTGGTTCGCCTGCATGCCAAAAGTTTAGGGCTGAGTTTGGATAACAGCCAGATCCTCTACCGGTACACCATTGAAGGACGATGGATAGGGTCCAAAGCTAAATACCACAATTTCCCCGCAGCGAGAGTATACTTACTTCACCGCAATGATCTCGCAGACCTCACGGGGAAAAGAACGGACCTTAGATAATGTGCGAATGTAATGGAATGAAAACGATTATATTGTGAACTCACCAAAATTATAAAATTTTTCTTTGAGATTATTTTTATTTTTCTGTTAAAACTACATTTATAAGAAACACCTGCACTTCTGATGTAGCTGGCACGTAATTTCCGGCGAATCGTTTCCTTTTAAGTGTTGGTGCGGACTGTCCTCCAGCAGAAATAAAGGCTTGATGCTGGAGAAAGGAAAACGTGTGCAGTGTTGACAGACAGTGAACATTTATATGTGTGCAGAACACGAGACACGGACCGCAGAAGCTGTTAGAGGTGAATCCGTCACACAAAGCTTAGAAACAGCACAGTCAGTTGAGTTAACCCCCTGGGCCCTGAGGCCTTTTTTCCACTTTCGAGGTAGTCTGACATGCCTTCACATTTTAAAATATTTCACCTATCTAAAAAACATTTATCCCAAAGTGATACATTTGCTTTTATTCAGCACAAACTCAGCACCAATAATCTGAGACCTCTTAGAATGTTATTATTCTATTTTTTGTTAAAATCAACTTTAAACATATACTTTTCAAAAACCTATTTTCAGACATGCTGAGAAATTGTAAAAAATCACATTATAGACATTTCTAGGTAAGACTTTTGAGCTCTGAAGCTTATAGACACAGGGGTTGGCTACACATAGGTGAAAGTGACATTCAGAAATTTTATATGGTTTGATTACTAAAGTGTTAGAACTTTGGAGTGACACTCTTTTTCTCAAAGTCAGTGGTCTTCACAATGAATATTGATGAGATAGGTGTCCTCACACCTGTAGTAGTTTGCATACTGTCAATGGCCCATCAGTCTGGAATGTCACTGCACCCCACACCCATCACTTTGGAAAGGCAGTTTGAAACGCAAGAAAAGTAGCAACAATAAAATCCCTTTCACAGTTTATTGATAGATGGAATGAAAAATGAAAAACTGTGACTATATAAATATAGAAAGCGATAAATATGATGCAGTGACTATTATTGACGCTCTGGGGACGAGGGCATCATCGACTGCGTATCTTTCTCGTGTATTTCAGTTTATATCTCGCTGAAATCATTATGTAGAATCCTGAAAAAAACACTGACTAAATCCGTTATCTGTCTTCTTTTCAAAACTTCCATTGTCAGAAGTATTAAAGTTTTTAAAATTAGGTTAAATAGGCAAAAAAGCAAATCGTGTCACCTTTCTTGGTTTTACTTGCGTCGGGAGCGTTTAGGACCGCTCTCAGCGTAAGATCGCTATTCACGTTCTAAATACGCTGCGTTTGAATCGGCGACCACGTGATTGCAGGCACACAGGCTTAGCCCACTGAGCTATGAACACAGGTATGAGCTTCGCTGCTGAAAGTGGCAACACTGGCGCAAAGCTTCAGCGGCAGAGACGTATCCGTGTGCTATATTGTAGCCGATCAGTGTAAACACTACCCAGACATGTGCTCTTGTTTATTTCGGTCACAATGGGCGTATTCACATATTTCTTTACCCAATACTAACTGTCGGATTATCATGTTATTATCATGCGAATAGCGCGATTTGCAAGTGGGTGGGCGATCAGAGCCGCTTCGAGACGCAGACGCTTAAGTCAGTCACTCTTGTTCTTTCAATTCGTATCACGAAGCTGTAAAAATATATTTAGTTTCTACCTATATATATTTGAAAAGTAGACCGTCCAAGGTTTCTGAGAGTATTTTTAAAATGTGTATATGACAAAAACTCGCGGAGTTATTTAAACGGTTTTGCGAAATTTCTGTCAGATCCCGCCGGCGGGATCGCCGGTCCCAAGGGGTTAAAACGGCTCAGGGCACAAGTGGATAGTTTCGCATATGAAAAGCAGAGCTGGGGATGCCAAGGTGAGACCTTAGAAATAAATAAATAACTAAATAAAAATAAAATAATAATAATAACGAAGCTTAAGAAAGGGCTTGGACTGAAGCATAATTATACGTCAGCTTTAGAGGATTATTGCGGTGATGCCAGGTTCCCAGTGGCCGTCATCCAACAGGCAATAACTAATGCTGGGGACTCCAACCTACCAGGATATAGTGAGGATGAGGAGTTGGCTGCACTACCACACAGGACCCGGGAGATGTCTGTGGAAGAAGCTCGTATCCGAGCGTCTGTAGTTTTACCCAGACAGAAAGGGGAATCCGACCAGATCTCCGAGCCCCGCAAGCGATGCTCACTATCGCCCCCATAGACCAGGAGAACCTAAGCGCCGAAGTCCTATAATGACACGGGTACAATGCTCTGAAAATCCATCAGAGTAGCGGTTCTGAACACGATGACAGATGCAGACAATGATGTCATGGTGATTAGTCACCCTTTAACATGCGACGAGTGCGCGAGATACAGGGAGGTGGTCAGTATGCTGCCCAGATAAGGACCATTTCAGCCATACTGGGACAAGCTCATGCTACAGGCTTCGGTGTACAACTTCGAGCCCAGGAATATGTGGCAAATACCCTTGCTCACCATTCCTGAGGAGCTTCAGTCTAAAATGTCGGCAGAGCTAAAGTCCGGGTGTATTATAATTAAACAGAACAATGATGCAGATAAGGATGTGTGTAGCTAACTCAAAGAGGCCCTCCTTGAGCTGAGGGGGCCGACGCATGCAGCTTGGCATAAGATACTGGACATTAAGCAAACCAGCAAAGAGCCATTTGAAATGTATGCTGAGTGCATGTGGATATCTTTTAAAGAACATTCATGTATGGAGGAGGCCCACCGCGATCAAGAAGTTTTAATACAACTCTTGAAAAATAATGCGGACCATCACATCCTACAAGTGATGATCAATGGAGGGGATCTACCTGAGAACACCTATAAAGCATTAGTGGAATGGGCATCTAAAATAGGGGACAAGCTGAAACCAAGTAAAACGCGAACAATAGCTACAACCCAGTGGTTGGCAGAGGGTAATGGCCCAGAGGCACAGAGACCCCCAGTGCCATGTAAGATCTGTCAGAGGACAGGTCATAGCACCGAGGACTGCTTTAAAATTAAACGGAAGCGCCATTATCCAACAATAGGCCTCTGCAACAGAAACCTGGGCAGCCATACTGATAAACCCTTCTATGACCAGAAACACACTGAAGGGAAGCAGTCAGATTCAAATGCCGTATCTGGTTCACTGCAGTCTGAATTGGCAGCCCTGTTAGAAAAATACAAGCCACCGCAATAGGAGTGCGTGGCCTCCATCGTGCTGGGGAGTATTATGGTCAGCGGGAACTGGACCAAAGTAAAAGTTAATCTTGGATGTTGATTAGTGCGCGCTCTCATTGATACCGGGGCGGCTTGTTCTCGTACTGATATTCCCCTGCCATTGATAAGCGCAACCATACAAATTAAGGACATCAGTGGCTAGCAATGGCATCAGATGTAGAGGCATAGTGCAGAGCATGTTATGTGCGTGCCACCATCAATCAGGGCAAACTAGGCCACACTAAATTGCACAGACCAGATCCCCCGAAAGACCCGTGGGTGGATTTACAAATACATTTCATTGGTCCGCTACCCAGTGCCAAAAGGGGGATGTCTGTATTGCCGCATAATAATTGAGAAATTCTCAAAGTGGGTTGAAGCCATTCCCACATGCAACAATACTCCAAACACAGTGGCACGATTGTTAGCGAACCAAATCATCCCACTATGGGGCACTAAAGCAAATTGAATCTGATCAGGGCACTCATTTCACAGGGCAGGTAATGCGAGAGGTGTCTAATGAGACGTGCCTCAGGCTGGGGCAAAGAGAGAACTGAACTTAGAATATGGAAGATGGGGGTGGAGACACTTTAAGGGACCATTCACATTTCATGAGACACCATTAAAAGAAACTGTTATATGGCCCCCCCGGAGCAGCTCCGGAACCAAATTGTGCCACACGGATTTGTTTTAAGACAGGATCTCCCCATCTTCCCTATTGTAATATAACTGGACACATACATCTTCCATCAGAGTTTCACAATCTCACAGCCTGGTATAAACTCATGAACATCCTAGAGGTAATCCACGGAAAATTATATGCCATACACAAACAGAGAAACAATGGTCTAGCTCCAAGAAAATGTTACAACACTCGGGACCTAGAACCTGTAATGTACCAGTGCACCCACTCAGAAACCCATAACACCACTAGCATGTGATATACAGGGTTATTCTTTAATCTAATCTCCCCCTCAGAGAGCAACAACAGATCCAAGGCATTCATATGGACAAGCCGGAGAGAGGGGACATACTGTGTTGGACAATGTAAGATCAGCATGACCGACTACACCAGCCCCCAGAACTGTTCATGGACTGTGTTTCAACCTCACCACATGCGGATACCATAAGTCTACTCAGTATGCTAAGGTATATTCTGCTCCTTCTGGGGGACTCATCAAAGGAAATGTGAATAAAACCGTATTACACAATGTTAGTTTAAGTGATGGTACATGTAATGTATAATATTTCCTACCTGTTGCCCACATATTTAAAACATTGTAATGCTAAGGATAAAACGTATACCTGGTTACAGACACGCCTCAAGGATCTGATCTTACAAGAGCCAGCTTGCGATCCAAGTGCCACCTAGGTGGCCAAACGCGACTTATTTGCAGGCATAACTGGACTTTTTGAATCAGGAAATTCTACTGCAAATAGCTATAGAATAACGGGACAATCCCAGTATACAGCATGGTTGGCTACTCAGATAGCCACCAGCGTCCAACATATCACCAATAGCAATGAGAACCTCATTGAAGCAGTAAAGTCACAAACACTCTTAGCACTTAGCAAAGTGCTCTTAAATCAGATGCAACTCCTCGAGTCTGATGTAACCTGCCGAGCATATGCACAAGATTTGTTTGAACAATGAAATATTCAGAATTACTAACCACCCTAATCATGTACACTGGAAACGAATGTATTGGTTGTATAGGATTCTTTGTAACTTTTCCTCTAAGTAATCCAGACCAAGCGTATCCAAATTATACCACTTTATGCTCCCTTGGAGTCGTGATGAAGGACCAGGTGATTATCTTATGGGATACATGATGCTGAAAGGGACTGAGAGCCTATTACCACTCGTACCTGTGGCCATGAGAGCTTTCATTACATCATTTGCACCTGTAACACTGTCGGAGAGAGTGATCAGCCCCCCCCCCGGCCGCTGGCCCACAGAGTATGAGACACGCGCTGTTTTACTTGCAAGGGTGCACACTGCAGTGTAGCTACAAGGGTGTGGCACCACGAGAGGGTTTATTTATACTTTAAGGTGATCAGGTTACATTGTGGGTGTGAACAACATTTCGAGTGGGATAGAATGGGATGTGGAAGTGGGAGTGGAAATAGGAACAACAGAACGTACAGCAGAGGTGCCGTGGTAAAAAAAAAATGTATTTTAATGTACTAAATACGTACTTTAAGTTTATCAAGTACATTTGCAGTACATTACTTTTTTGTGTGCTAAATATTCGAGTGAAAAAATGTATTACAAATGCACTAATTGCAAGTAAATTTCTCTCGCAGTAATACTTAAGTTTATTAAATGTAAGTACACTAATTTATACTAATGCTTAAATAGACTTAAAGTGTACTAAAATGAAGTATGCTACCCAAAAATATACCAAAGTGTTTTATTAACACTAGAAAGACTGACTGGGTCAATTGACCCAAATCAAACAAAATCACTGCTATTTCTCATTGAAGTTCCTGCTACAAAAATCTGAAAAAAGTTAGCTTCAGTTAGCTTTCGTTTGACAGCTCATGCATATTTTGGCCAAGCATTTGCCGCAAACAGGACGCTTGCACGTGTCACAGGTAGTGACAGTTTTGTTGCGTTTACAAGCGACCGTGACTTGACAGCTGACTCTTCTCTCAAGTTGCCCTGTCGGTGATGGTGTTATGACTATTATGTTATTGTTATTATGACTTGGTTATCTAATTCATTTGCATGACATTACGTCAATTGACCCAGTCAGTCTTTCTAGGTGTATACTGCTGTAAAATACTAATTTCACCTGTATCATTGTTTACAGTTGAAGATTTCAGAATTAGAAGTATTTGAAGGTTAATCAATAGTTTTGAAATCATACATAGTACACATATCAATATGCAATTATTTTCAAGTTCTTCAGTTACTAATCTCTCTCAATATTATTTGGGAGTGGAATGACGTACTCTTTGTGTCTTGATTGGATCAAAACACATTTCCTGTAGAACTGGTCAGTAGGCACTGCATAGATTTGCTTGGATTCCAACACCTCAGACACAAAAGTGGAATCAATGTTCAGCTGACCATCCCTGCAGAGCTGTCTATCGGACTTTGTGAGCTCCTTCACCAGTACACAGTGCATTGATAAATACTCTGTTAATACTACCATGCTAAGAATTCTGCATATTCTTCCATCCAGCAATTCCACAACTGAGTTTATTTTTTGTAGACTTCTGTTGCTACTTGAATGATAGAGTATGCCTTTTACAATGAAACGGTGAAAACAAACACAGTAACTGACTGTAATACCCAGTAAGTCTTTGATAGCAAGTATTTGTAATGCTGAGAGTTTGCTATGGCATGGATTGCCAAAAACCCTTACATTTTCATTTAGGTTTCTTGAATTTGAAGTTGACACATTGCTTTTCAGAAGATCATAAAAAATGTTTTTAACCCCGTCATTAGCATCTGACATTACATTTTCTGCTTTTTGTCTTAGACTCCACCAGGAAAGAAATCTTTTTACTATCTGCTCAGGAACATGGGTGGTTCCATGGAAGTAACGTAACAATGTGCCATTAAATGATTCGAAGGAAAAGGTTGATGTGGCCCACAGAGGCCCCCAGTTCCTAACACTTGTTGCAATGTGTGTCAGTAGATGAACATTAAATGTCATATTAGCAGTGCCATATAACTTTTCAAACTGCACATTGAACTTTTTGAGAGCTCTTTCAGCTGCTGCAATATCACAGTGTTTCACCTTTTCTCCCAAAAGAATGTGCATAGCAAACACTAACAGAAAAAGGTGGTTCCAGAATTTCTTCAGTAGAACCCCATTCAGTATAGGCAGAGCATAGAACAAAAGGAATGACCTCCACTCTGATGCCTTCCAAAATTTCCTGTCAGCCACAGATCGTGGGACTCTAGTTGTCTCAACTGGGGGTTGGATTGCAATGAGCTCTTTGTCAATGTGGTCTGACCTTGTTCCTATATACCATTCTTTTTTGTGGTGTCTTAAGAACATAAGAACATAAGAACATAAGAAATATACAAACGAGAGGAGGCCATTCGGCCCATCGAGCTCGCTTGGGGAGAACTTAACTAATAGCTCAGAGTTGTTAAAATCTTATCTAGCTCTGATTTAAAGGAACCCAAGGATTCAGCTTGCACTACGTTATCAGGAAGACTATTCCATACTCTGACTACACGCTGTGTAAAGAAGTGCTTCCTTAACCCCTTGGGACCGGCGATCCCGCCGGCGGGATCTGACAGAAATTTCGCAAAACCGTTTAAATAACTCCGCGAGTTTTTGTCATATACACATTTTAAAAATACTCTCAGAAACCTTGGACGGTCTACTTTTCAAATATATATAGGTAGAAACTAAATATATTTTTACAGCTTCGTGATACGAATTGAAAGAACAAGAGTGACTGACTTAAGCGTCTGCGTCTCGAAGCGGCTCTGATCGCCCACCCACTTGCAAATCGCGCTATTCGCATGATAATAACATGATAATCCGACAGTTAGTATTGGGTAAAGAAATATGTGAATACGCCCATTGTGACCAAAATAAACAAGAGCACATGTCTGGGTAGTGTTTACACTGATCGGCTACAATATAGCACACGGATACGTCTCTGCCGCTGAAGCTTTGCGCCAGTGTTGCCACTTTCAGCAGCGAAGCTCATACCTGTGTTCATAGCTCAGTGGGCTAAGCCTGTGTGCCTGCAATCACGTGGTCGCCGATTCAAACGCAGCGTATTTAGAACGTGAATAGCGATCTTCCGCTGAGAGCGGTCCTACACGCTCCCGACGCAAGTAAAACAAAGAAAGATGACACGATTTGCTTTTTTGCCTATTTAACCTAATTTTAAAAACGTTAATACTTCTGACAATGGAAGTTTTGAAAAGAAGACAGATAACGGATTTAGTCAGTGTTTTTTTCATGATTCTACATAATGATTTCAGCGAGATATAAACTGAAATACACGAGAAAGATACGCGGTCGATGATGCCCTCGTCCCCAGAGCGTCAATAATAGTCACTGCATCATATTTATCGCTTTCTATATTTATATAGTCACAGTTTTTTCATTCCATCTATCAATAAACTGTGAAAGGGATTTTATTGTTGCTACTTTTCTTGCGTTTCAAACTGCCTTTCCAAAGTGATGGGTGTGGGGTGCAGTGACATTCCAGACTGATGGGCCATTGACAGTATGCAAACTACTACAGGTGTGAGGACACCTATCTCATCAATATTCATTGTGAAGACCACTGACTTTGAGAAAAAGAGTGTCACTCCAAAGTTCTAACACTTTAGTAATCAAACTACATAAAATTTCAGAATGTCACTTTCACCTATGTGTAGCCAACCCCTGTGTCTATAAGCTTCAGAGCTCAAAAGTCTTACCTAGAAATGTCTATAATGTGATTTTTTACAATTTCTCAGCATGTCTGAAAATAAGTTTTTGAAAAGTATATGTTTAAAGTTGATTTTAACAAAAAATAGAATAATAACATTCTAAGAGGTCTCAGATTATTGGTGCTGAGTTTGTGCTGAATAAAAGCAAATGTATCACTTTGGGATAAATGTTTTTTAGATAGGTGAAATATTTTAAAATGTCAAGGCATGTCAGACTACCTCGAAAGTGGAAAAAAGGCCTCAGGCCCCAGGGGGTTAAATCCAGTTTGAAATGTTCTCCCGCTAATTTCCACCTATGGCCACGAGTTCTTGTATTTGAACTAATGCTGAAGTAACTATTCGGTTGAACAGCATCCAAACCTGTTAGAATCTTATAGACCTGGATCATGTCCCCCCTCAGTCTCCTTTGCTTGAGGCTGAACAGATTTAGCTCAAATAACCTTTCCTCGTATGACATTCCTCTAAGACCAGGAATCATTCTTGTGGCCCTACGCTGCACCTTTTCTAAGGCCGCTATGTCCTTTTTAAGATATGGTGACCAAACCTGTACACAATATTCTAGGTGAGGTCTCACCAAGGAATTGTATAATCTTAGCATTACCTCCCTTGACTTAAACTCCACACACCTGGAGATATACCCCAACATCCTATTGGCCTCTTTTATTGCTTCCCCGCACTGGCGAGAATGAGACATGGAAGCATCAACATACACACCAAGGTCTTTCTCATAATCAGCTACCTTTATTTCAGTAGGTCCCATAAAATACCTGTACTTTATATTTCTGCTCCCTACATGGAGTACCTTACATTTGTCTATGTTAAATTTCATCTGCCAGGTGTCAGCCCAGTCACTAATTAAATTAAGATCCCGCTGTAGCTGCTGAGCCGCTAGTTCAGTATCTGCTACACCACCCACCTTGGTGTCATCTGCAAATTTCACCAGTTTACTGTATATATTGGTGTCTATATCATTTATGTAAATAAGGAACAAAAGTGGTCCTAAAATTGAACCCTGCGGTACCCCACTATGAACGCAGGCCCACTGTGACATCGAGCCTCTTATAACTACTCGCTGCTTCCTATCCGTTAACCAGTTATCAATCCAAGACGCTACAGTTCCTAAAATACCTGTCGCTTTGAGTTTAAGTGAGAGCCTCTTGTGGGGAACAACATCAAAAGCCTTTTGGAAATCTAAATACTGTAGATGACATCATAGGCCTTCTTATCATCAACTTCCTGAGTAGCTTCCTCAAAAAACTCCAACAGATTTGTTAAACAGGATCTACCTCTCCTAAATCCATGCTGGCTATCCCTCAAAATGTTATTTGAGTCCAGGTAATCTACCATTTTCTCTTTGATTATAGCCTCCATAACTTTACCAGTTATACAAGTTAGACTGATTGGCCTATAGTTTGACAAATTACTTCTATCCCCTTTTTTGAAAATGGGCGTTATGTTGGCATGCTTCCAATCAGAAGGTACCACACCTTCAGATAAGGATTTTTGAAACAGTAATGTTAAGGGTCGGCAAATAATATCCCTCATCTCTTTTAACACTATAGGTAAGATGCCATCAGGGCCCTGTGATTTATTTATTTTGAGCTTAGCTAGGCTTTGCAAAACATCAGCTTCAGTTATATATATATTAGTTATAGACGATGTTGGATTAGTAATAAGAACTGGTAAGTTACTAGTGTCCTCAACAGTGAATACCCGTGCAAAACTATCATTGAACTCATTTACTATGTCAATGTCGTTTTCAATTTTAAGACCCTTACTATCCTGCAGATTAGTGATTTCAGCTTTTAGAGCTCTTTTAGAGTTAAAATACTGGAAGAAACTTTTAACGTCATCCTTAGCCTCCAATGCGATCTTCCTTTCGACATTCCTTTTAGCTCGTCTAATGTCATTTTTTAATTCAGCCTGTAGATTTAGATACTCTTGCTTTATTATGTCATCATCAGTTATTTTCCATCTCTGGAACAAAGCCCTTTTCCTCCTTACTTTATACTTTATGTCCCTATTAAACCACCTAGGTTGCAATTTCCTAGATTTATTCTTGCTAGAAACAGGTATGAAGTCCTCTTGTACTTGCAATAATGTGCTTTTAAAAAATTCCCATGCCTCTTCAACAGTTTTGTTAATTAACTCCATCCAGTTCACAGTTTCTAGTTTTAATCTCATACAATTGAAGTTAGCCTTCCTAACATTATATATTTTTGATTTGGACTTTGCTCTTCGGGCACTAAACTTAACCTCAAATTTAACCATGTTATGATCGCTACTGTCAAGTGGTTCTAAAACATCTAATTTACCAATCCTGTCCTGGTTATTAGACAAAACAAGATCAAGAATGGCATCTCCCCTGGTAGGGGTGTTAACAAACTGAGTAAAAAAATAATCCTGTACTAATTCCACCATGTCAAGTCCATTTTCAGAAGAGCCAGCAACAATGTCCCACTGCATCCCCGGTAGATTAAAATCACCCATAACTACCACATCATTTTTATTGCTCATAATCCTAATATCACTGTATAACAATCTGCTTTCCTCAGCAGCTACATTGGGTGCTCTGTAACAAACACCGACAATTAGGCTATTTGAGTTTGTAGCATCTAATTTTACCCATATAGCTTCCGTACTTTTACTTATATCAGTAAGCTCCCTTGCCTGCAAGTTTTCCTTTACATATACTGCAACACCACCTCCCTTCTTACCTATACGGTCTTTACGGAACAATGTGTAACCATCCATATTATATTCTTGTCCATCCTTATCACTCAACCACGTTTCAGTTATTGCTATAATATCATAAGAGTCCGATGAGATAAGAGCCTCTAAATCAGGGGTGCCCAAAGTGGGGCCCGCGGGCCAAGGTTGGCCCGCCGTACTATTTAGATTGGCCCGCCAATGAATATCTAAAATTTTAAATTATACTGTACTAAAATTTGTTTCAAAAATTCTTAAAGCAAGAATCCCAATGTAGCTATCCGTGCGTTTACTTTTTAGTGTACGTTGGCCTAACTAATATACAGTCGAACCCGGTTATGTCGCCGGACTAGGGGGTTGCCAAAAAGCGTCGAGATATGTATGATCGAGATAACCGAAAACCAATATGGCGGCAATATACTGTATTAAGATATGCTTGAAATGTATTTATGTGCGTTAATAAATTAGAATGTACATGCACGGGTTTTTGGCGTTGCCGTGATTTGTTTGATGACGCGATCGGCATGCTATAAAAATGCACATACATGTCGGCTAACAACAAAAGGCATATGTGCACCAACTAAAAGCGGAGCTTTACCAGTATACAATAAAAACCACCGTCGATTCTCGATACAAACCTTTAATTATATTATCCAACACCGCAAACACAAAGATCGCTCACAAAATCACAAAAAAACCTGCGGGGTGTAATTCGTTGTTACAAAAAGCAAATCTGCAGTGTCAAAATTACATTCACAAGTCATTTCGCTCTGACAGCTCTGAAATGTATCGTACACGCAGTTAATATGGTTTCTTTACAAAGTCTAAAATGCTTAGTTGCTTTTTGCCTTTAACAGTCTGCTTGAAAACAAATGCTTCGATATTATTTATGCTGTCTAAAACAGTCCATCCCCTACAAAAGAACCATACTGTCAAATTTTTTGTAGCATTTCTATCACCTCACCGGCAGAGGGAATTGGTTCCAAATCTTCGTCCGCATCTTCTTCATCTTCGTTGTCATTGCCGCATGCAGATATGCTTGGCTTTGGTTTTGATGGGGATTTACCTAGATCGCGTTTCACCTGCGTTGTTCAGCGAATTACCATGCGAATGCGATTTGAATACGCGCTGTTTAGCACTTGTGATACATTTTAAAAAGCCGGCGATTAGTTACGGGGATCGAGATAACCGATGTTAAGTGGCGATTTTGGCCCTCTTTCGTGCTCGAGATATTAGGGTTCGGCGACATAAAAGAATCGACATAACCGATGAGAAATGCTATTGCAATAAGGGAATTTGGCGGTTCCACTTCAAAAACGTCGACTTAATAGGGTTGGCGAGTTAGCTGAGGTCGAGATAAGTGGGTTCGACTGTATATTATACAGTCCTCACTCATGGTGCTTTGATTACATTTGAAATATCTAAGACTAAAATTGAAATACAAGCAACTATAAGGGTAATGTAGAGTATATCTGTGCACATATGTACATTTCCACACTTCATAAATAGTCATATTTTAACAATTTACAAAAAGTCCCATGAGTCTTTGCTTATATTGTTGCTACTGTTGTTGTGTTGCTGTTGGACATGCACTCTTTGACATTTTGCACTACATGTGATTACAAAAGTTTAGACATGCTCTAAATATGGGGCGCCGTTTGTAAAGTTACGAAACATTTTTGTACTTGCCACTTTTTCAACATTTAGTGCAATTTTCTGACATTTAGCTAGAAGTCAATGGTGTTGTGGATCATCATATTTTTTGCTGTGTAGATTATTTGCACAATTGTTCATCATATGTAAATGGTATGTCTATATATAAATATTAAATGTAAATGTCAAATATAAATGTTAAATGTAAACGTAAATATAAAAGTTAAATGTAAATATAAATGTTAAATATAAATGTTAAATGTTAACTTATATCTAAATGTTAAATGTAAAAGTTAAATGTAAATATAAATCTAAATGTTAAATGTAAAAGTTCAATGCAAATATAAATCTAAATGTTAAATGTAAATGTTAAATATAAATATAAATGTTAAATATAAATGTTAACATATCTAAATGTTAAATATAAATGTAAATCTAAATGTTAAATGTAAATGTTAAATATAAATGTTAAATGTAGACTCTAAATGTTGAGAACATATGCAAATTCGCCACGCCCATCTGCATAGAAATGGGCGGTAACGACGAAATTAGCCCGCTAAGTGGTTGCAGGTTAGGGGCGATTGAGGACAATATGGCGAATTCGGCTCACTTAGATGCTATAGAACGCTGCATTACATGGTGTTGCTTCACAGCCGGGAGCAACATCATCTGCACTTTCCACTGTAACATCGATAAATTATGAATGTTTGATGGGCCGAGAAGGGGATCAGTAGTATCGTATAAATTGGCCTTAAATATTTCCCACCATGCTTTAGCTGATGGCGGCAGTTCGTAAGATGCTGCTGCTGAACATTTTGTTCGGAAATGGCAAGAAATCGCTTGCAAAACGGCAGGTCCAATCGCGAGGACCGTAATCCATTGAGATTATCGTCACTGCTACGCGTCGCTCGTTCGCATGTCGGTAAATAATGATGGGCGAACGTGCGATATGTTTCATGTGATGTGTTTAATGATGTTCATCTGGCAAACAGAAAACGGAAGTAAGCAGCAAGGAAATATACTGTTTTTTGTTCTACCCGTTCAGTTAATAACCCAACAAGCTATAACGGGGCTGGTTTGGCACATTCTGCTGAGCTGCTCAGTGATTTTTAGCTCTTGCTAGCTGAGTTCTGGTTATATGCTGAAGACCTTGCAAGTGTTGCCTGTGATGATACACTGTGGGTTTATACAGACCATAAGAAATGTGTGAAAGACGTGTTACCCCATCTGGCCTGCTGTATGTGTAACCATGACCCCCTTCCTCTCTGAGCTGGACAAGAATTCAAATTCATTTGTGAGGGTCAGATTTCTTTTAAGTATGATCCCTCATTTAGGGTGTCCAGCTGCATACCTGTCTGGACACCATATGTAATGAAGAAGCATCCCCCACCCTGGAAAAGTCATTCGAGGGGGGGGACACACCTTACAGTTTCACTGTCCTTAAAAGTGATAACACAGCACATGAAACATATTGCACGTTCGCGCGTCAGTATTTACCGACATGCGAACGAGCGACGCGTAGCAGTGACGAGAATCTCAATGGATTACGGTCCTCGCGATTGGACCTGCCGTTTTGCAAGCGAACCACTTAGCGAGCTAATTCGTCGTTACCGCCCATTTCTATGCAGATGGGCGTGGTGAATTTGCATATGTTCTCAACATTTAGAGTCTACATTTAACATTTATATTTAACATTTAACATTTACATTTAACATTTAGATTTACATTTACATTTAACATTTAAATATGTTAACATTTATATTTAACATTTATATTTATATTTAACATTTAGATTTATATTTGCATTGAACTTTTACATTTAACATTTAGATTTATATTTACATTTAACTTTTACATTTAACATTTAGATTTATATTTACATTTAACTTTTACATTTAACATTTAGATATAAGTTAACATTTAACATTTATATTTAACATTTATATTTACATTTAACTTTTATATTTACGTTTACATTTAACATTTATATTTGACATTTACATTTAATATTTATATATAGACATACCATTTATATTTACATATGATGAACAATTGTGCAAATAATCTACACAGCAAAAAATATGATGATCCACAACACCATTGACTTCTAGCTAAATGTCAGAAAATTGCACTAAATGTTGAAAAAGTGGCAAGTACAAAAATGTTTCGTAACTTTACAAACGGCGCCCCATATCTAAATGCCTATATATGACTTATTTGTCATATTTTGTTTAATGTTATTTACACAGAAAGGAAGGTTAGATAACTGTTTGATAAATAAAAGTAGCCTACTTTACTTTACTATTAGTGTTTGTATTTTGTGTAAAATATTACATTTGGCCCGCGGTCCTCCGATAGATTTTCATTTTGGCCCACTAAGGGAAAATGTTTGGGCACCCCTGCTCTAGGACATTGTAAGTGCACCAGTTTTACATACGGTCATGCAGAAAATGATAGAAAAAGTGTTGACGTCAATTATCGCTGGCATACTTTCTTCGGGGGTGCAAAATGCACCCCAAAAAAAACTTAATTTATGACAGATGTCTGTGGAGATTCTCAGTTATCCAGGTCATGGTTATCCTAAAAAAGGGTTATGCAATAGCAACTGGACTTTGTTTTTCATAGAAGAAGTGTTGCACTCCATCCAGAGTGCTTTCTCAATTCTGACTGACTGGTTGGCATAGCAGGTTGATGAACCCTGTAGAATCCTCAAGTCGTTAGCACTAGATGGTCACCTGTGGGTTGTTGTTGTTCCCCCTGGCTTTCATGTGTTTCACTGATACCACCTGAGGCTGAGCGTGAACGACTGTGGAAGCGTCTGGGCAAAGTTGAAAGAACTGCATTGTAGGTAGGTGATAGACGTCTTAGGCCACCTCCTCTGTTCAACGACGGTCGTTCATTTACATTTAACGGTCCACCTACAATGCAGTTCTTTCAACTTAAACCCCTCTTTCCTACACCATTCTTTTAGCCACGCATTTAATCTCCTTATCTCAGTTAACTTAGCCTGACTTGCGCGTGGCACGGGGAGTATTTCAGAAAATACCACCATGGACGTTCTGCTTCTAAGCTTATTGGCGACTTCTATAAATTTATCCTGCAGAACAGCCCTTCTACCCTTGCCTATGTCGTTGGTGCCAACATGCACCACGACAACTGGATCCACCCCAGCTGGGGCCAAAAGCTTGTCCACACGATCTGGAAGGTCTCCTACCTGGGCACCAGGCAGGCAAGACACCGTACGGGACCCTCTATCACACGTGCACACATAACTGTCTACTCCCCTAATAATTGAATCCCCCACTACCACAACCTCCCTTTTTCTGGGGGGAGGGGGCTCCTCAGTGCCCAAGGGCCCACCTGCTTCCCCAGTCCCTTCCGGCTCTAAAGCTGGAAGCACCTGAAACCTGTTAGACACAGACACCTCAGGTGATGCCGCCTCTGTAACATGTGTACGCCTTTTCCTGCGTCTACGACCTACGGTCACCCAGCTCTCTCGACCTCTCTGCTCTTCATTCTCCCTCCCCCCCGCTAGTGGCGTACACACCATCTCCCTAAACGGCGTATCAACTAGCTCATCTAACTCACTGTTGCACTGGATGCGAGCCAGTTGCTCCTCAAGGTCGCGAACCTTGACCATGAGTGAGTCCACTAGCTTACATCGCTCGCAGATGAAGTCCGACTGGACACTAACGTCCAGAAGGGCAAACATCTTGCAAACGCAACACTGAGCCGGCCCCATAATTAACTAACTCACTATGACCCCGTACTCCCAGCCCAGTAAATTTATATAGTGTATTTAACTATAAAGATTAATTTGCGTAACAATAAATGCAGTAACGTGCGGAGTACACTAAAATAAGTTATTACTTGTGTTAAAACGGAACTTAATTATTATTTTATTTAAAATTTTAAACCTGATAAATTTACTACTACTGTACTTACCAGAAGAACTTCTGCCTGAACCAAGTATGAACTAAAAACAAGGCAAAATCGAAGTTGCTCTTGGGAGGTCGAAAAACCACAAAAACCCCCTCACAGCAGGCTACTGCCGGAGCGGGAAAAAAGTGGAAAATGTCCTCCCGGCCCCGACTGGCGACCGAGCAAAGCTCAGGAGCAACTGTCCTTTTCCGACGCTGGGTAGCGATACCGATGTTAGATATTATTAGCTATTATCGCCCCGCGGGTGTTTGTTACGGAGTTTAAACGCGGACAGAAAAACGCCGCTCAGAAAAATCGCGCTGTTAATTAACAGACAGAACAGACAAGCACTCACGCTGACCGAAATAAGAACAATAAATATAAATAAACAGCCACCTACGTAAACAGGTAAAGCACACAAACACTCAAAACACTCCAAAAAACAATCCCAAACAATCGCTGCAGCTCAACACCACTCTCTCGCAGCAATCCCAGCAATCCTCGCAGCAATCCCAGCAATCCCTGCGCCTCAAACACACACGTATGTCAGTCTGTCTGAGAGGGACCAGTCAAACCACAAATTGGCTAATTGTCTTGTCACACCAAGGCAGACACAATGCTGATACTCTGGAACAAATCAATTTATCATTTGAAACTTCTTGAGTTTCATTAATGGGGAAGGCCCTTTTACCCCCATTACAGGATTCTCAGGTGTTGCAGACAAAGCATGATCAAAGTGCTCAGGTTCAGTTCTGAGATGTGGCTCTGGGTTTTTGGTTGTGTAAGGACCACCTCCAAGATGGTAACAGAAATCACATCCGTAAAACCCATTAAACTGCTTGGTGTTTCTTAGAAGTGGGCGAGCAACTGAATCTGAACTGCATATTAGAGCATACACCTTGGAGAGATGCTCTGCATTTGCAGAATCTGTCCATTTGATGCCATCCTTTTCTAGAATTAACAGCTCCTCTACAAATGGCTTCATAAATGTTAAGATGTTTGGCTTCTTCTCCCCGAACCAGACACATGGAAGACAAATATTTGCCTTGCGTTCTTTTGGTTTAAATTCTATAACCTGGCACTGTATGGGCCATATTTGATAATTAGAGCTCCTGAACACTGGAATTCCATCACAGTTCCAAATTAACGATATATCATCCTTTCCTAATTCACCTGATTCTTTTAATTTACGGTACTGTTCTCCACACTCTATATCTGAAATGTCATCTCCAGATGCCCAATCCTTTTTTAAACTTGACTCTTTTTGTTCAAGTGTAGGATCACGCAGGCCCCGCAGCCAGTATTTTATGGCCGCTGAGGGAGTGAGTCGGCCATGCTAAGATCTCCCTCCGTACCTCTTTCACCCAGGGCCCCTCTCCAGGGAAGCCGAAGCCCGCATTCCAATGTTTATGGCCCTCAAACGGAGGACCCAGATAGTGGAAAGGGGGGGGAGATCCTGCATCTCTCTGGAGTGGGACAAAGCTAAAATCATATGCCATCTATTGTGTATTTGATTGTGTGTTATCCTCACTATTATTTGGCATCATTACTGTAAACTTGGTGGATGTGTATGTGTCAGTCACCATTGTCTTCTATTCCTCTTATGAATGTCCCATTGTATCTTCACCACTTGGACAATTATATACATATATATATATTAATATGCACAGATAGGTAAACACTGGGGTTATCCAACCATGTGCTCACACCTCTCTCAGAGAATAGGGGAAATGAGTTTAAGTGGTGTAACCAAGTAGGTAGAAATGTTTGAGCACATAGTTATTTAGTTAACAGAACTAAGGAAGGCCCCCACCCCTCACCAAAAGGGGGGGGGGAAAGGGGTAGAAATGCGGTTGCTTATCTATGCCTTACAGTCGTAAATCAGAGATTCGCGCTCTTTTTCTGCCTCCCTTTGTCTGAAAGAGACTATGCAATGTATGTGAAAACTTGTGTACTGAACCCTTTTTTTTAATAGCCCGATTTGCTACATTTTATAATTTGGCAATGTATAATCAACACTGTTCTTTTACTGAAGTAAAGAAAGTTACCCAAGCCATCCTTAATTAGGACACACTGTATGCAATAGGGTACAGCTTCAGTAAAATATACCTGAACTTGTCACAGCTGTGAGATATGCCACCTAACCAGGTATTCTGTACATTGATGGCAATAATAAGCATGCACCGCATAAGAGGAATTATAAATTAATCAATGAAAATTAGCAAAGGTTTGGATCGAAGGTGGAATATCATGTTTGGTATCGATGTCATCCTAAATTATGTCCGAATGTGAATCCGGGGACGGATTATTACACAATTGAACCTATCCAAAGCTAAATTACTTAATTAAAATCAGCACAAAAGTTGGCCAAAGACCACCATAAATCTATGGGGACATTCGGGGAGCCTGCAACCGGCCCCTCGGATCCAGGTACCAATTCTCATTGGGTATGAGTTGGACCCTGGGTCATGAATATTCATGGGACCCATGGGGCATAAAAACCTCACACCCAGAGAATCAAAGAAAAGGAGGAGAAAACATCAAAAGAAAAGAAGAAGAAAACGTGAAGCCTCCAATCCAAGACTGCGGGAGAAACTACGTGCGGAGAAGATTAAATCTACCATCGAAACTACGAAGCCTCTTCGCCGCGAGTTTCAACAAAAGACAAAGCTGATCCCCGCTGCAATCACGTAAACTCACCGTCATCTCTCTCATAGGCAACTAGTACCGGCTGATTTACACTGAAATCTGGGTTGCCTGATTAGATCCTAGGCTTGCCGTTGCAGAACAGTATTTAATCAAAGCTGATCACTGTTTCCTACTGTAAATCCATTTTCCGTAATTTCGTTATTGTGTTTGTATGTATTATGTTATGTGTAATGTTTGTCCTGTTTTAGTGTAGTATTAGAATAAACGCATGCTGTTCACATTTTAAATCTCCCTCTCTGTGCTTACAATAAGTCACTTTATTGGTCTGAATCCCGTTACTGAGCTTTGAAGTCCCACTCGCGTCCTCAAGTATCGCGAGACTCTCTCTTTGGCCAAGAGCTGAGTCGCTAGGTTACAGAGAGAAGCTGACCCGGTGGACGGGCAGCTATCTTAGACTGAGTAGTGATACCAACGAATGAATTCCATTCACATTCTGGGCTTAAATCATCCAGCTCTTTACCAAGTGGGACTAATATAAAAACTGTGATATCGGAACAACAACTCAAACCTAATATTCCCTATTTAATTGTGTATGAATTAATCATTAATTAATTCATAATCAATTCCCCTGAACATTGGTGGAAAACCACCCCCATTTGAGCTGTTAAATTCCTACACAAGCAATGATTTGATCTGAGAAGCCAAACTAAGAACTAGGAAAAAACTGCCATTTTTAAGGCAACTCTCTGAATCTGTTACTGTGTTACAAGCACCACACTGTAGCTGACTTGCATTGTTTCTCCCCAAGTAATATTCACACTCTGAACAGTAGAAATGGGGTTCATAATTTCCACAATTTCCATAAGCTTTCCGAAAAAGATATGTAGTTGCCGGTACCATGCCTGGGAAATGCTCATTGAAAGATGTTCCAGTGACACTCCTGTCAGATTGTGCCTTAGTACATAAGACATCAGCAAGAGTAAGCTTTGTCCCTTTGTCAGAGGTGCTCCAGGGTACACAGGATCATCTCCATCCATTAACAAAGGGTGTACCTGTGAAGACATTGTTTTTTAAATACTACACTTAAACAATTCAGTATGTGTAATTTAAATAAATCACAAAATAAAGTACTACTAACCTTTTGGTTTTGCACATCTTGCTGTCCAACTGTTATTTTGGGTTCTGGTAGCTTCTCAGACACTTCCTGAAAAATCTGTAAATTAAAGCATTAATAACTGCATTTACTTTGCAGTTGTTCTTTTATAGTCACAATGTATATTGTCCTACTGCTTACTGCTAAGGTTAATGATAACTGCTAAAATGTATCTAGCAATGCTTGCATCTATACAGTCTAGCACAGTGCATTGTGGGATTGTTAGCAGAAAGTAATGAACGTGCCATGTACAATATTTTTGCTTCATTGTACTTACATTTGAAGATAAATGCAGTGCAATACCTCATGCTGATCTAAGCAGGCTTGAATCTTTTCGAAAAATTAATTACTAAAATTTATTTTTAATTCTATAACCAAATTATAAATGGCTGTGGTTGACATTTAAATAAATCATTATGATGATTTTAAACAAATATGTTTAAAAATATAATCTGTTTAATATATTAAGAAATAAGTTCAAAATATTACTTCAATATTATTTGGAAATTTTGTCTTTGCAAGAAAAAAAAATCTTCAAAGGGTAACTATTACCTGTTCTCCTGTTTGGATTTGCATGTGCTGTTGATTGCCAATTGTGTGAATAACAGTGTCATCTTGGTATTGCGTGGGTGACAGTCCCAACAGTGTCTGTGACTCTGTACAGGCTCCTTCTCTAGCAGGCTGCATAAAGTGAGCAATAAAGGTATAAAATATAGTCAAGAGAAATAGTAAAAACAATTTTGCATGTTTATATAGCATTTTAGCTATATACAATTTAGGGTCAATTTGAACCCATCTAAAAAAAAACTAACATATTTCTTTTAAAGTTTCTTATTACTATCTAGCACTCTATGATCCTTTCCTGCCATGGCCAAATGTGGTATTATCATGTCTGGCAAGAATGATTTCAAAATTAATTTGGTCTGGAGTCTGGGGTCATTTTTCACCCCCAATATAAAAGCAGATAAGATTACACGTGTTTGTAAGGGTCAGGGATGGGGCTAGAACAGTCCATATCATTGCATATAGATACATAGCAGGCATGACACAACAGGAAAGTGAAGTGCAATTGATTGTATAACACGAAAAACTAATTTAGAATTATTTTAGTTTTATGTAATCCTAATGAAAATGCAGTACAGAACCAAACTACATGAATTTACACATTAAAAAACAATAACATTGAAGTACCTCAGATGTATGGGCAATATGTCTTCTTATTGTGTTTCCTACAGATGACTGACTGCTTGTTCCTTCTGTAACATGTTCTTCATATTGAGTATTCTGGTCATGGGATGATATGGGATCATATTAATGATGACAATCATATTAATGGTAATTGACACAATTCTAAGTTCATCAAAACCTAAGAGGAATATAAATGTGTACAATAAGTACACAGGGACTGACACCTCCCATATAAAGTCATCCTTTTGATTTTACCTGTATGCTGCTGGGTATTAATCTTCCTGAATATTGCTCCAAATCATTTTCCTCTCCATTACATGCATGGGGAATCTACAGAATACAGTAATATGTCAACTTGTATAATAAAACATTCATAAATCAAACTGAGGCAAATGGAAAAATAACATACCTCTTTTAAGATGACTCTTCTTACTTTGTTTGTCTTATAGGATACATCAGTGAGGTGTTTTTTGTAATTTTCTCTACTGTTTGCAGTAGTCTGGGAAGAACAACCATGTTATATAATAAATTATATATTGGTGTATATATTAATTAAAAGTAGAACAAATATGAAAGGTGAAATACCTGCAATTGTTTCGATAGTCGTCTATATTTGGTTGCCTTTGAAGGCTGGCAGGACTCATCCAGTAGGTATTCCTTGTAATGTCTTTTAGGTGCCATGTTCGCTGTGAGGCAGAATATTTGCTTTGAAATACGCGGGATATTTTCGAAACGTCATCATGTCATTTAAACCAATCACGTTTTAAAACAGGAAAATCAAATCACAGAAGAGTATATGCGCAAATTCACGCATCTTAAAAATTATTTAATGCTTTAGTTTGTATTTTCCATTTGTTATTTCCTGCGAAAGAAAAATATATGCTGCATACTTGACCATTAAAATTGTTTTGTGAATTTCATGTCAACTGTTCAACGCTCATTGGTCAGGTGTAACGGAAAAGTTCTACGATCATTCGGGTAGACATCAAACTCAAATGGCTCCGTTTAAGTTCGGGATATTTAATTTCAGAGACAGCTCTATTCATGTCGAAAGTACTGACATCGTAACACCTCAGTACAGAACGAAGCTTTTCCAGGTGTTAACACGGCCGGACCTCTCAAGTGAAGACGGATGGATCGAAGTAAGGAAAGGACCACAAAAAAAGGTCGCCGCAAAACTGCTCTTACTAGGAGGTTTGTATTCTTCTAATTGCATATGAATTGTAAATGTTGTGTTGTGCTTGAAATTCAGTTTTGGTTGCGGGTATCCTGCACAATTTTATTAACATTTCCTGCCCTATAACCGCGAAATGCGTACGGTATCAACGGTACAAGTACCGTGAAAACATGGCAAGAAACTGAACTTGACGGCACTAACAGTGAAATTAGTGTGTAAATAAGTGCCTGCACGTATTTTTGAGAGTAAAACACGTCCGTAATAGTACAGCAATGTTAGGAAAAGGAATGGCTAATGCAATTGAATTCGTGCTGTTTACATTTAGTTTAAATTTGGAATTCTCAGGCCTGCTTTGACTGACATGAAATGGCAGTAAAGCTGCAAAATGCTGTAACAATTGTATAAATGGCATTTTGTTTTCCACAGACAGCTATAAGGAGTTGCTAGAGAGAAAAAAAGCCTTCCTCAGGAATGAGGACATCTGGCCCATGGCAGTTGAGAGGAGAAGAGCTGCAGTGTGTGATACCTCTCATGATGGAACCCAGGCAAAGGTTGTTCTCAATTCTTTTGAGTAATTTTATAATGCCAATATTTTATAGTCAGTTGTGATGCAATTAATATGACAGAAATAGTTTTAAATACTTTTTTAAAGTCCTTTTAATCCTTATTCTTCTATTAGCATTTGACATTAGACTGTAGCACCTTTTAGCTGTTCCATCTAAAGAACACCTATGAAATTTAACAAAAACCACGATTGGTTCTTATAATATCGCTAGTAATATCTTTACTGTGTATCTTTTGCTTACTTTTCTTGCTGACTGGAAAGAGAAAGGGATGAAGACTGTCATATCCACATACAAAATGGATAATAGATCTATTGCTCTGTAATATTTTGATGTTTCTTGTGCAGAAAAAGAAAAATAATAAAACAGCAGATACCAGTGTCACCTCGGACGATGATGAGACAGACATTGAAACACTACAAGTCTCTGGGACAAATGTATGTTTATAGAAATAAGACAGTAGAAAGACATGACATTTCTAAATTTAATCACCATGAAGTTTAATGTTAGTAAAGGATAATTGAACTCCATCTGATTTTGTTCTGTTTTTTGGGCTGGGTTTCTCAGTTTTAATGTGGGTCTGTAAGAATATTTTACTGACTTCATTTTGACACCTGACACAGGTAGTGGTGTAAATATTGTAAACCTACAGATAGCTACATCTGGACTGTTGACACTTTCCTACTTTTTCAAATTCAACACTACTTGTTATATTTTTCAAATAACTAAGCCCTTTTCATTCTTGTGCATTCTGTTCAGAAAATGAAAATGACAAAGTCAGCCAGAGACAAAGTCCTTTCTGATCTCAAATATTCATTGCTAAAAAGAAATGCAAGGACCTCCACCCAGTCACCAAGTGAGGAAGATGAACCAGACTTAGACACAAATATGGATTTATTTGATCGCCCACAGACTGCTGGAACAACTGTAAGTATTTTCAAAGGAAAAAAAACATACAGACCACTTAACATTCTTCAGTATAATGTCTTCTGGTACTAATGAGCAACACAACTAAAGTGATGCAACAGACCTATTATTGAATTTGACAACAGATAACATCACCTCATTCATTAAAGTGAATGAGAAGTGTCTCCAGTGATTGCTATGGCGATAATATCAACTCCGAACCAACTGGAGTAACTGCACTGTATGCGACCTGAGAGAATCCTGCACTTTTTGTCTTTAACAAGTAATTAAAAATAACAACTCATACCACATGAAAAGTATGATGGACAAAATTTCAGTGGTTTTGAAACCTTGACTTTTTAAAATCACAGTAAAAACTGAAACGGAAAACTGACCATAATAAATTATTTAAAAATGGATTTCATATATGAATTGCCGCACAGAAGAATCACGATATGTGACTGAATCAGTTTTCCTCATCTCTAATTGCTTTACTTTTAATTTGTGCAGGAACTCTGCCATGGGGCAAGTGAAGAGCAGAGTGTCCAGTTGGATCAGCCATTAAGAAATGTAGAAATGCATCAGGAAGTCATGGAGGCTCTGAAAGGTATCTATATAAAAGACTTACATTCATTGTATCTGTAAGAGTATTTTCTAGGGCTGCAACAACTAATCGATTTAATCGATTAAAATCGATTATTAAAATAGTTGGCAACTAATTTAATAATCGATTAGTTGGGTCTACGTTATTATACACATAAGTACAGTGGCGACCTCCTAATTTGGGAGCAGTAAGCTAACCAAAGCCGCGGTGGCAGTAAAGCACCATTTAGCTGGATGCCGACCGCCATAAAAGAAAAAAGTAAATGCACATAAACGCACCCCATTTACGCACCTTTTAAATTTACAAAACAGCTTTTACTCACCTTTTTTAAGATCACTAATGTTAATGATATAGTTACCCACAGTTTTTACTGCTGTGCATATAGTTTACCCACCTTAAATTTCTTGTTACCACTACACCACTGCTTCATTTCTTCACGATAGAAATTTATAGTAATATCAAATGTAGTACTCAAGACCAGTTTTTGAAGGTCTCGATCTTGTCTTTGAATCAGCCGTATTTGTACTCGTTCTTGTCATGGACTCAGGATTTTATTTCGAGACCATAACTCTGAGAATATTCTTATTAATGAGCCGTTTACTGTCAGATTGGATAACTAATACAGTAACTGCAACCAATGGCGTTACTGCCGGCCGCGTTACCCGCCCCGTCCCTTCACACACGCACATGTGTTTAAATGAACGCAGGGGAAGTCGTGGTTGTCAACACAATCAGCTATTATGGGGCTAGAAATGCGGCTACATATACCACAACGTGTTTACCCTACCATTCTATTAGGTGGGCGCCCCAAGTTAATTTTATTTAATTTCATTTTCTATATAGCTCCAGATCGCAACAGAAGTCATTTAAGGCTACCTTTCCGATAGAACAGGTTTATATCTTGTCCTTTTATTAAACAAACTAAATAGCCTTATGTTATTTATCTTATTTACAGTTCATCACTGTAGTATGCTGAAACAACCGGACACGTTTTAAAACAAAATTTGCCGCCTGCCGTTCACGGGTTTTTCGTCACCAATCGTCTTATTTGCGTTGCTCAGTAATTTTTAGTGTAGGATGCGGAAAAGGCTTTTTCTTCGCAATAAATGTTTACTTTATTTGTCCGTAATAAGTGCAGACAGACTCGCTGGCGTGCTCTCTCCCCCTGTCATATATGTGTATCAACATTAAATAACATTAGACAATTATTTAATAATATTCTTAGTAGCAGCAGCGGTAGTCTGTGCTTTTACATTAAAAAAAATACTGAATACATTATCTAAAGCACCATGCTGGTTGCACTTTATAAAACAAGATTTTGTGTATTTCATTACGTTGATTCAGCTGCTACAAATTATTAATTTTTTTTGTATACTCTTAATGTAGCATACATTTGCTTTTTATGTGAGTTGCTGGAAACAACTTTTGTGCAAAGACAGACTGGGTTATTAAAAATTGCTGGAAATCAAATTGTTTTTTGCCCCCCCCCTCCGATTAATCGAAAAAGTAATCGACAGATTAATCGATTATCAAAATAATCGTTAGTTGCAGCCCTAGTATTTTCTGTTATATATCTGTGACTAAATTGTCATTTTCCCCAGAAATACCAACCTTGGTCAAGAGTGTGAAAGATCTTATTGCAACCATGAACAGAATGCCACCTGGCATTGACAGTGGTAGCACAAGCTCGGATTCCTCTAGTCCTGCCTCAGAAATGGTATGTTTTATGTGTGTGCTTTGTAAAATACTAAACAATATTTCAGTTAATATTTGACTTTGTAGTCTACAAAATAATATATTTTCTGCTTTCCCAACCAACAGATGACTATTTCACTAATAATTTACTTTCAGTCTTTAGTTCATGCATGATTTTCATATGTGGAAATTTTCCCAATGATTATCAATATATTTTGATGTATTTCAGAGTTTGTATATTCATTATGTTTTAGTTGCAAAGGCTTATTGGTATCAAAAGAATCACCAATATTTTGTCTATATGTGTTGATCACCAATCAATATATTTTATTGCATCTTTGAATTTGATTTGGGAAGAAACCAATAGAATGTTATGTAAACTCATCCCAGTTGTAAGTTTTATAACAAAAATTGTCATCCTACTGTTTGAAAATCTAGAAGTGTCACAACACTATTTTTTGCACAGATTTTCTTGAGCAACACAAGGGTGCAGGTCAGCAAAAGCTGTTTCCGAAGACTCAACCGGACAAGAATGTCCCTTTTTGCTCAGGAATTAGCTGTGCTCATCTTTGGCCGGGATGTGTTGGCTTCTTCAAGTCTAACGGGGAAGTCAGTGGCTGGTGGAACACCGAAGGATCAGCTAGATCCAGATAAATTCTGTGCCCTTGTGGGTATGTATCAATTACATTTATTTATTTATCTGTACATTTATGAGCTATTAGTTAAGTTCTCCCCAAGCGAGCTTGATGGGCCGAATGGCCTCCTCTCGTTTGTAAATTTCTTATGTTCTTATGTTCATTAATGTTCTTTGTATTCTTTATTTCGGTATTTTTAAAAGGTGCTATGAGTAGTTTAAATCAGTAAAATAATTCATATTTATCAACAAAAGGAAAAGTTTTTATATTTAAGACATTATAGCAGAGATATTTATTTACTCTTAGCATGCTAACCAGCTAACAGCAGCCCGTCACCACCCCACCATTTTGTACGTCAGGAGGCAATAGCGAGTTACTGTATGTTCAAGAAATAATGCTACCCTGAAATCGTGTTTTAACCTCCTGTCACTCATGTTGATGGAACATGAAATTGAATTAAGTTAACTTTACAACCATGCCCAGTACATGATTTACTGTTGTAGTAATAATTGTCTAATTGATCATAAGTTATTTTACCTATTTATTAAAGCATAAAAAATGTAATATCTCTTGTAGATGGCATACTTTACAATCATTTTAATGTTTTTTATTGTTTTTTTACAGATACAGTCATTGCTGAGTTTCCAGGAACAAATGTGTCTGATGTGAGAGCAGTGATTAGACGAAAATGCAACAATGAGAGTTTTGTGTTCAAAAAGAAACATTAAGCAACAACAAGTGCTGGCACTTTTCAGTTTTTGGTTATTTGTATGTACATTTTTCATGCACATTTTAGTGCACAGTTTTCAATAGCAACATTCAACAGGGCATTGCATATACGTGTTCTGTGTATGAATAAGTTTGGTGTGCTTTCAGTAAATAAAGTTTCATGCTGAAGAGAAACTGTTTGAATGGACCATCTGTAGCAAACATAAACTAGTGTTCTTTGCTGTACTTTGCTGTGCTATGTTGTAATATAATATATTTAGGTCACTGATAAATACAGTAATTGTCCTTTGTAAGAAAGGTATGGTAAAAAACAAGAAAAATTGCACTTTCAGTCACATATAAAATGTTTGGAAGTATAAATTTTCAATTTAGCATCAAGTTGATGCTAATAGTACAAGAAGTACTTTTATACTATACTGATCAAACTATACTGAAGAACACTTAATTCAAGTATATTTGGAATATACTACACACACACACATATATATATATAATTATTTCTAAATACTTTTTAAAATGCACAGTCTGCACATTTTTATTAAGTTTTAAGTGTCTTGACTTTTATCTGAAAGGTGGATTCAAATATATTTCAAGTGTTCTTTCAGTAATAATTATGTAATAAATAAGTACTTTTTCATTGTATTATTTGCACATTTTGATTGAATAATAAGTGTATTTACAGATATCTGAAAGGTGGATATAAATATATTCTAAGTTAATACCAAATATAATTTTAGAGTATTTTGAAAAGTTGCACTTAAATATATTTAAGTGAAACTTAATGGTGTCTCAAAATAGTACAGTCAAGTACATTTAGTTGTAATTAAATACATCTTTAGTTGAACTAATCATATATCACCAGCACACTAAGTACAATAAAAGTGTGCGAAAATAGCACACTTTTAGTATAATCATCATGAGTACATTGAAGTATACTAAGTACATTTAAATGAAGTATATTTAAGCATACTTTTTTTTTACTTGGGTGGGCTCGTCTGCTGCACGTGATAGAAAATTATTGTTAAGCACTTACACAGTTGCCATATAAAACAAGTTATACATTCATAAGAATACACATGAGTGATAATATATACACAATCTCAACCCAACAGTCCCTCCTGTTTATCATGAACCGTGTATTCTACATCCACCATCCACATCTTGTCAACATTTTCTGTGGGCGGCATCACTAAATAACGGCGTCATCATGTTCTTCGTCAGCGAGGAACTCTTGTTGGCTCAGGTTAGTGTATGCTACAACAAAAGAATTAACAACCATTCTGCTAATCACAGCTTTACAACATGGTACAATACAAATGGAAAAAACACAAAGAAAAATCAAACATATAATAACCATTATTGCAAGAAATTTGAGTAGTCCGAGCCAGCCCCCTTGAAATAGCCAATCAAACCAGGATGTGCTAGGGTGAAAGTCCGCGGCTAGGACTCTCCGCAGATCCCTGAGATAGTTCATGGCTTCAGTCATATTAGGGGAATGGACATTGTCTGGAATGTATGTACAACAAGTATTGTTCAATAAAACACAAACACCTCCTTGGGCCGCTGTTAACATATCGAGCACCAAACGGTTTTTAACCACCATTTGCCTCGTGACATCCAATTGTGCATTTTGTTGTTCATTAATTACAATAGAATTATTAATAAAGAGCCCTAAGCGATACTCTATGGTTTCCAGTCATAAAGTGTTCTTTGCTACTCCGACCCAGGGGAACAGTGCTAATAAAACCTTCTGGTCTGTGGACCATGACGCTGTCATGTGGCTGTAGTGCTGGTGCAGTAGAACGTCGTCTGCGAGTGGAACCTGAAACAGCGATTTGGTCACAGTTCGTGGTGTTACCTAAAGGACGTGTACCATACATCTGGTCATAACACATTGTATGGTTAAATGTTCCTGGGTCCTTGTTCATGAAAACAGAGAATGGAAATGAGGAAGTGGATTTAGTGACATTGAAGTCGATCCAGAACAGGAGATTGCAAGTACCATTAATAAGCCCTGGGGCATAGGGATTCGTATCATTAATGGTGATACCAAAATGCTGATATCCAACCCCTCCAAACGAAGAAGCACATTTAGCCTGGGATTTATTCATGGGCTTAGCAAATATTGCGGGACCTTCCGCATGTGTGGGCATATGTGAGCATATGTAACAGTTAGAAACATTGGACTTCATAACTGTGTCGTGTACGTAGCGATACCAGTAATTTTGCATATAGGGATGTGAGTGGTCAGTTGTAAGAGGTCTCAGGTGGGAGCCATCGTGCGTCCACCTGGGGACGCGGCGAGTGTTATCTGATGCGGACCTCATCCACAAAAGCAACCCGCCGACTACAGTCAGGAGGATCAGAAGCCATTGTATAAGAAACCGCTTACAGTCAGCCATTCTAAAAGTGAGTGCAGATCAGTTGGTTTCTTCAACGGGTTGAGACGTCGGCACCCTATTGGTTACCGCGCCTTTGTAGCGGACTTCCACTGCTACTCCGTCGGTTGTACTGGCTCCTGTAGGGGTTTAATGAGCTTGCAGTGACTCCTGTGAATCCACGATGGTCGCTCCGCTATCTTCACGGCTGTCAGGGTCGTGAGGAGCACTTGATATGGGCCGTCCCACCTGGGAGAGCTCCAGTCCTTCCGAAGGAGGACCTTGACGAGAACCCAATCTCCAGGTTTGAGGTTGTCCTGTAATACAGAAGCAGAATTTACTGGCAGACTACTGGGCCTTTGTACTTCTTGAGTGCGCAGCAGTTTGCTCATCCAGTCTGCGAGCGTTGTTTCCCTGTGCGCCTTTGTTATATCACTCATTTCTGTAGCTAGGGGAAAAGGCCTACCATGCACTATTTCAAACGTTGGGGTTGGGGTTGGCGTAATTCTCATCCACAGTTTTACCAGAGATAAGCATTCCGGCCATGGTCTCCCTGTCTCTTCCACTATTTTTCTTAGCCTAGTTTTTATGGTACCGTTGGTTCTTTCCACTAGTCCTGCACTCTGAGGATGGTATGCGCAATGATTCTTTAGTTTAAACCCTAGTGCTTGTGAGCACAGGTCCATTGTTCGATTTACAAAATGGGTACCGTTATCCGATCTGATGGTTTGAGGAATGCCATATGTGGGGAAATAACTGCCTACCAGACATTTTGCCACCGTCATCGCATCACAGTGTTTAACTGGATATATTTCAACCCACTTCGAGAACGTATCAATTATTACCAAACAGTCCTTTTTTCCCTGTGACCATGACAGCTCAATAAAGTCCATGTGAATAATTTGAAACGGGTGCTCTGCTACCGGAAACTGTCCTCTCTTTGGTCTCAGGTTACCCTGGGAATTATGCTTACAACAGATAAGGCATGATCTACAAAAGTTCTTTGCATAATCAGAAAAATTTATAGTATAGAATTGTTGATGTATTATATGTACCATCCCTCCTGTTGAGACATGGGTATTCCCGTGGCTCACCAATGCCGCTGTTTTGTATAAATTTTTTGGAAGTACGGGCTTATCGTCAATGTAGTAGATATCATTAATCTGAATTGCTCCTCTTTTGATCCAGGCTTTTACTTCTCAGAGCGGCGCATGTTTTTGAGAATCACATAGTATATCTGTGTCAATGAATTGAGTAGGAGATGGGGATTTGGGACATCTGGTGCTGCATATTGCACGATGTCATTGATTGGTCTCAGATCCTGTACCATTCTCCATTTACCCGTATTCGCTTTTTGCACTGGGAAAATAGGGGTATTACACGTGGACTCTGGCGCCCCCCTCAGTATCCCCGATGCCAGCATATCTTGCACTACTGGGGCTATGCCTTGTTCAGCCTCAGGCTTTAATGGGTACTGTCGTACCACTGGGCGGTGATCTGACCTCAGGGTCACTTCGTAAGGAGGGAACCCTTTAATCAATCCTACATCCGTAGGGGAGTTGGACCACAATCCCTCAGGAATGTGGCTCAATTTTGGGTCCTCCGTTGCCTCGGCTGATAATAAATCTTGTCATTCAGGTTCGTCTAAATGTGTTACAGATGTGACTTTAATTCTCCATCCGAGGGGGAACCTCCAAACCCCTGTGCTTTTATCATGTTTCCAATCTGAATTTGGGTCAGGCTGCTAATATGTAGATCTATAAGAGGCATCTTCCACAAAATACCCAAGACCTTGCCATCTACCCTGGAGTGACTTTGATAGTGACACATGAGGCACCTTTTCCCTGAATAAATTTTGTTGTTTGGGACCCAATAACACTGAGGCTGCAGCGTAGCCAGTTGTGGGATTAACATACAAATACTGCAATGTGACCTGGGGTGGTCCCATAGCGTGAAACTGCCGATCATATCGGTAGTCAGGGCCAGGTGTGGGTTTGTACCACATGGTCACATGGAGGCCATCGTCGGGCATAAATTGAACCTTATCTGCTTCCTGCTTTACTCTAGTTTTCCTTAGTAATTCCCAAGCTTGTAGTGTTTGGCCTAGGTCTAGAGACCAGTAATACTGCGGAACTGACGATCCATGGACCACTAAAGCATGCCTGTCTATTATTGCTTTCATGCCTATGGGTGTGGCAACAACGCTTATGCCCATCTGGACCATAAGGTCTCTTCCTAATAGGTTTACTGGGCATGACGGGCTCACCAGAACTTGAACCTCACACTCTGTCCCTGTCTCTTCATCTTTTATTGTTATGGGATTAGTTAATATATGGGTCTCAGATTGCCCTCCGGCCGTTCTCACATATACTGTTGAGGTAGAGAACGTTGCTTTTGGCGGAGTTGTAGTTAATACTGTTCTACAGGCTCCCGTGTCACATAAACAATCATATGTCTTTCCATTTATAATAAACCGCCGCCTAGGCAGTTCTGCAGGCTGTTTAAGCGCTATCAGCTGACATACTGCTTGAAGGTCAACCTCCTCCTCCTCCCTATCTAGTGAGGGCCCTAGCGGGGGTGGAGAAAGTGGTGCCTGCAACTTCTCAGCTTGGCATCACTGATCATTCTCTGTGGAATTTGGATTATCTATGCGCTTAGTTTTACAATGCCTGGCTATATGTCCTGGTCTCCCACACCTCCAGCAGTTGTTATCATACTGAGGCGAGTTTCCTGACCTACCACCTCTTCCTCGACCTCTTTAACCGCCCCTGCCCTGGGGGTTTGAATAAACTACTGCGATTGTATCGCCAGAGGCTGCGAAGGTCGCTTCTCCTTTTTGTTTCTGTGCCTTTTGTGCATGCTGGGCGTACTCTATAGCTTGCTGCACTGAGCCTGTATTCTGATGGACCCAATATTTATCTATATACTGTTTAAGTTCAGGCCTTAGACCGGCAAGAAATGCCCTTTTTAATTGTTGTTGGTATACTCCGGCCTCATCATTATCTGGGGGAATGCCTGAATTACTTCTGAAAACTGGTCTCAATCTGTCCAGGAAGTCTTCTGGTTCTTCCCCTTCTTTCTGTCTGCATTGTGAGATTTTACCATAATCTGCTCTCCTCGTAAATCTTTCTCTGACTCTTTCTTCTAGCTGCCTTAGGCTGTGTCTCAGGGCAGTTGAATCATGCGGGAGGGGTGTTCCGTCGTACGCATGCCCTGTGAAATCTCCTGCAACTCTGACCAATTTGTGAGTAAACAGTTGCCTCAGGCACTGGAACATTTCTCTCCCATTTAAACGGAAGCTGCTTTGAAGTTCTAACACCGCTTCCCAAAATTCTCCTACACCTTCTTCTACAGGGGGTATCCCTTTCAAAGCAGCTGTCCTATCCTCTGCTGTCCAGGGTCTGTACACTAACATTGTTTCGGGACCTGTTCCGTCCTGCCCCCTATCAGGATTCGCAACTTCCACCATGGGGCATTGAAACTCTGGGGTTAATGCCCCGTCTTCACTACTGGGGTGAAATTTAGTTTTATATGACTCTAAGCCTTTCACTGGATACAGTGAAGAATCCTTGCTCCGGGTCACCATTGGATGGAAAGGAGATTCTGGTGCCAATGACGCTAATGGAGCAGAATGTGTTATCAGTGTTTTAGGTGCTGCTATCTGCTTATCTTTTAGTGCTACTCCCGGTGTCTGCTGCGACAGCGGGGGAGCGGCAGATGTTTCTTGTCTATGTGGGGCCTTTGCTACACTTTCCTCATCAGGAGTAACTAGTACTGCGGCCGCAAGCTTTTGTTTCCTTTTACCTTTCTTTTCCTGTCTAGTTGCGTCTCTTAACCTACTTTGTTCCAACCATTTTTCTGACATTCTATACTCCTTCTTCCGTCTGTCCAACTTTCCGCTATTCTTAGTGCACAACATTTCTAGTTTTAAATCACTCTGTAGCTTAAGAATGTCTGGCGTATGGAGGCTTCCTCCAAACCCATGTTTTCTTTTCCACCTTTTGTTACTTATAGTCCCTGCTCCTTCCACATATCCTTCCATAAACTTTTCATCTCCCTCTAAGGATGGCTGTTTACTTTGCCCCTTCCCCATCCTTTTACTTGTCGATTGTTATTACTACAAGGGTCCTGAGCAGAAATTCTCTGGCACGAGATTAGGGAGAGGACACTAACATGGCCTTCTACTGCACACTATCTGTGCAGCGGTGTCAGTTTTCAGGGATGAAACCCGTCCTTGATCTCCCAATCGCCAGTACGTCTTTCTTCCCAGGCAAAGAAACAAAGGACTAGTAGAATCAGCCTACGATTCTATAAATCACTTAGTCCTCTACATTCACACAAACATTCATATCCAGTTGATTATGGCCAACTCTAGCCTTTGTCAATTAACAGGTCAATTAAATTCTAATTCAACTATTTCCTTACGGCGAAATATAACCAATTTAGACTATTTCCTTACGGCGAAATATAACCAATTTAGACTATTTCCTTACAGCGAAATATAACCAATTGTCTCACCTCTGGGGTCAGTCACGACGGCCGGGGTCCGTCAGGCATCACCAGGCGTCGAGCGCAGTTCTAACCACCGGCCTGGTCACGAATTGTCACGTTCCAGGACTTTCTCGACCCGTCTTAGACGAGCGGCTGTCGAAAGACTTCGGTGTCGCTCCTCTCGGCGCCCCGGTGATGTCCTCAGGATTCCCGATCCTCACGGATCACTGGTTTATGGATCCGGCTCGAAGGACCAAGTTTTATGTCGGAGAGAGTGATCAGCCCCCCGGCCGCTGGCCCACAGAGTATGAGACATGTGCTGTTTTACTTGCAAGGGTGCACACCGCAGTGTAGCTACAAGGGTGTGGCACCACGAGAGGGTTTATTTATACTTTAAGGTGATCAGGTTACATTGTGGGTGTGAACAACATTTCGAGTGGGATAGAATGGGATGTGGAAGTGGGAGTGGAAATAGGAACAACAGAACGTACAGCAGAGGTGGGCTTGTCTGCTGCACGTGATAGAAAATTACTGTTAAGCACTTACACAGTTGCCATATAAAACAAGTTATACATTCATAAGAATTCATAAGAATTCATGAGTGATAATATATACACAATCTCAACTAGGGCTGCAACAACTAATCGATTTAATCGATTAAAATCGATTATTAAAATAGTTGCCAACTAATTTAATAATCGATTAGTTGGGTCTACGTTATTATACACATAAGTACAGTGGCGACCTCCTAATTTGGGAGCAGTAAGCTAACCAAAGCCGCGGTGGCAGTAAAGCACCATTTAGCTGGATGCCGACCGCCATAAAAGAAAAAAGTAAATGCACATAAACGCACCCCATTTACGCACCTTTTAAATTTACAAAACAGCTTTTACTCACCTTTTTTAAGATCACTAATGTTAATGATATAGTTACCCACAGTTTTTACTGCTGTGCATATAGTTTACCCACCTTAAATTTCTTGTTACCACTACACCACTGCTTCATTTCTTCACGATAGAAATTTATAGTAATATCAAATGTAGTACTCAAGACCAGTTTTTGAAGGTCTCGATCTTGTCTTTGAATCAGCCGTATTTGTACTCGTTCTTGTCATGGACTCAGGATTTTATTTCGAGACCATAACTCTGAGAATATTCTTATTAATGAGCCGTTTACTGTCAGATTGGATAACTAATACAGTAACTGCAACCAATGGCGTTACTGCCGGCCGCGTTACCCGCCCCGTCCCTTCACACACGCACATGTGTTTAAATGAACGCAGGGGAAGTCATGGTTGTCAACACAATCAGCTATTATGGGGCTAGAAATGCGGCTACATATACCACAACGTGTTTACCCTACCATTCTATTAGGTGGGCGCCCCAAGTTAATTTTATTTAATTTCATTTTCTATATAGCTCCAGATCGCAACAGAAGTCATTTAAGGCTACCTTTCCGATAGAACAGGTTTATATCTTGTCCTTTTATTAAACAAACTAAATAGCCTTATGTTATTTATCTTATTTACAGTTCATCACTGTAGTATGCTGAAACAACCGGACACGTTTTAAAACAAAATTTGCCGCCTGCCGTTCACGGGTTTTTCGTCACCAATCGTCTTATTTGCGTTGCTCAGTAATTTTTAGTGTAGGATGCGGAAAAGGCTTTTTCTTCGCAATAAATGTTTACTTTATTTGTCCGTAATAAGTGCAGACAGACTCGCTGGCGTGCTCTCTCCCCCTGTCATATATGTGTATCAACATTAAATAACATTAGACAATTATTTAATAATATTCTTAGTAGCAGCAGCGGTAGTCTGTGCTTTTACATTAAAAAAAATACTGAATACATTATCTAAAACACCATGCTGGTTGCACTTTATAAAACAAGATTTTGTGTATTTCATTACGTTGATTCAGCTGCTACAAATTATTAATTTTTTTTGTATACTCTTAATGTAGCATACATTTGTTTTTTATGTGAGTTGCTGGAAACAACTTTTGTGCAAAGACAGACTGGGTTATTAAAAATTGCTGGAAATCAAATTGCTTTTTGCCCCCCCCCCCTCCGATTAATCGAAAAAGTAATCGACAGATTAATCGATTATCAAAATAATCGTTAGTTGCAGCCCTAATCTCAACCCAACAAACACAATACAGGTCTTCTCAAATAATGACACCAAACTCATCAACCCCCTACATGGTCATGCTGATGCAGTTAAGGTCACATACACACAATGGTGTATCATCAGTGAGATGAACTCGGTCACATACGGAGGACTAGCCAATCATACCTTCTGCCTGGAGGTAACCAAGGACTTCACCATGGGTCACATCAGCATCCCAGGGAGAGTGTAACTAGAGACTGACGTCTCCCCATGGTGGGACGACACCTTCCATGAAGAGGGCACCCGAGCCATGACCAAAATCTTAAAGATTGAAAATCACCTCCATCAGGCACAAGTGGAGTCTAACGTAGCAAAAAGGACTGCAGAGATTCTGACCAAAGCCCCCACTCGCTCAGCCCAGCATGTGTACACATGGTAGGACTGGGTGCTTCAAGCTTGTGTCAACACAAGTGGTCTCATTTGCATCATTTTGCGGGCGCAAACATTACAGAAGTTGGATCCTTAGAAGATTATCCGGGGCCCAGGCAGTGACCCTTTGTGGGACAAAGGTCTGTCCCAAGGGGCCAAGGGGGGAACTGTAAGGCTGGAGGCCTTGCAGGCCCCGTCGGTCTGAGCTCTGGCAAGCCTGTGATGCTCCACCCAGAGTCCTGTGCAAAGGTCCATCGGCTCCGACAAGACTGGACCCAAATCACCTGATCACCACATCAAAAGGGACACCTCACCCCACTGGCCAGCCAGAACCCTCCAGCCAAATTCCAGCGACAAGGCCTGGCTGCGTCAAGACACAGATATATCCTACACTCGCTAACTCACATCAACACAGGAGGTATTACCCCAGACTAACATTAGGGACACATACACCCATGTTTGGTCTCATTTGAATGGTCACAGTATGACGGGCACAGTATTCTCAAGCTTAAAGCGGTATGTTTTCACATAAGAGAAATATAGAATGTAAGATTAAACCCACCAAAGAGGAGGATCTTATCACCTGGTAAAACAAAGGAATTGTCACATTAAAGCAATTTGATTTTCTGAGGGTCTGAAAATTGATAAGATCAACAGTTCTCCAGGACACACACTCAAGATCAGAGAAGTCCCTAAAATAATCAGTCACAATATTTGGTACAGTCTGTCACTTGGTTTGGAATACTTAAGGAAGAGCTCCAGAGTAGCACAGGGAGACTCTCTGTAATCAGTGCTGTATGAATCTACATCTGTATTCAGATATTTTCTGCAGTTACTATGTGTCCACTCAGCTGAGGTATGGAATTGTTGTATACTTTTGATTGGATTATATAGTTTAGGACTTGTGGCCACATGTTAAAATTACCTTAAAGTTATATTTAGTTAAATTGATGTGTTATATATTAAGTAAGGAATAATTGACGACGGGCCGTTGAATTATTAGAAAAATAATGCACACCCGAGGTGGTGATGCGGCCACGACGCGGGTGTGCATTATTTTTCTAATAATTCAACGGTCCGGAGTCAATTATTCCGCTTATACTATGGTTGCCACACCTCAAGACAGCGATCAGATGATATATTTCAAGGGATTCGTCCGGTTTTTCTACTTAAATCGCTATTGTGAGTAGGATTATTTCTTCCGCATCTCATCCAACGACTCTTTTGCTAGTTCCAAAACGTCATTTTAAAGCTGGCAATGGAGGCTTGAGCCGTTGATAGCAGACTAATGCAGTTAATAATGAAGTTATTAGAAAGAGAGCGAGAGAGACAGAGACACAGAGAAAGAGAAACAGAGAGAGAGAGAGAGAGCTTGTATGAATTAGGCTACCTCTGTGTGTCCCTCAACAGTGTTCTGAAGCACCGTCTCTAAACTGTAAGTCTGCTTTAAGATGCAGCGCTGTTATTACCTCGCTAGTGAGAAATGTCATGTGTAGCCTTTAAGTTGCTACACTAGGCTAACTGATAAAATCGTCAGGGCAGCGCTGACAACACGTTTTTGTGTGAGTGTGTAACCGTAGTGTGCGTGTGCAAGGACGTGTGGAAAATCGTCTGTCATGTTGTTGTTTTTGTTAGTCCTGTGTGCTGTATAGGTACTGTATGCTCATTTCCGTTATTACAGTTAACTATGCGAAGTGATATGGAACTGTAATGCGGTCAAGAGAGCTGCCTGGAACTACGTTCGCCGTGCGTTTCCCTGAAAATAATTGCACACCTCAGAACGTTCGTCAGCCAATCAGATTCAAGCATTCAACAGTCCCGTAGTATAATTATGAATAAACTGTGTTTTGATTACTTCTTGGCTGTCTGACTTTCTTAACCTCTGCATGTTTCTCAGAGACTGGGGTTATTCTAACACTCTCTTGCAGCCTCTGACTCGACCCCATTTCTCCGAGACCCGATGCAACTGCCCAAGTTACGGCATAAAGTCTGGCTCAGTCTCTGAGGTGCGCACACGCTGGGTTACGGTAACATCCGGCCCAGCCTCTGAGGTGTGCACACGCTGAGTTACAGCAAACACCGGCTTAACCTCTGTGGCCCTCACTAGCTCAGATTCGACAAGTGTCAGCTGAGCCTCTGAGGCATTATGGGTCGCCGGGTCCTGACAGGTATCTAGGCTGGCACTGTATTACATTGTAGTGATTTCCCAACTTCTAAACCTACATAGCAGATCCACGGATCGCCTTATCGGCCGAGGTGAATCCGGTGTTCCCCACTGTCCGGGATTAGTGGGAGTTCAGCAATAGAAGGTACAGCCCAGGAATAATCTAAATAACAGAAATGTCATGACTAAAATTGCCATAAAGATCTTTAATTAAATTGCAGTCAGATATAATTCGGTCCACACGCATTTCAAGTCTTCGGCTGTCCAATTGGATTAAGCCATTGGGCCAGTGGACGGTTCCCCTACATATGTTTTTCCATTACACAAATCTGGAAAATATATTCATATATATTCAGCTATATAAATGTGCTTTATTTCATGTAAAAATTCATTTAATCTGTTCCTCTCACTCATGATTAATTCTTGGCTTGTACTTCTGTCATACTGAAAATATCCTATCACACCACATTCAAAAGCCTTGAAAACTACAAGATGTGCAATATTGCTAAGGTATTCTAGCATGATACTGAGTCTGTGTGAACGCAGTAAATTGCCTCCTTGCCTAAGATGCATTGGAATGAGCCAGAAATAAAATGGCAGGAACAGAAAACTCAAGCAGAATTCATACAGTTGAGGCCAAAATTATTAGCCCCTCAGGAATTATGGAACATTTTCCTAAACTTCTTCCCAATGTTTGCAGCATTGATGAAACTTCATTTAAGGAAAAAAGTGTCCTTCAGTTTTAGGTTAATTGTGATTTTCTATGTCTTTGGAGGAAATTTTTCAAATTTATTTTTATTTTTAATTTCACAGCATGTTCTCTTTAGTGTACAACAGGAATAAATGTGTTTCTTTACATCCGTGAAAAGATATATGCAAAAACAAAATGTCCACTGCAATGGACATAAATGAATGGGTGGGGTCTCAGGAAGATAATCAAATATTCACCAGTGCTATTTAGTAGCTTTTGGTACATTTTGTAATATAAAATACATTTTAAGGTTTGCTTTATATCAAATATAGTAAAAAATGAGGTGGTCAAAAATATTACCTCCATGTGAATGTTTGCTTTCAAAACACAGCTACAGTAATTAACCAATCAGCTTTGAAACCAATGTGCAGTCAATTGGCTTCCTAACAACACCTGCAGTCAATTGGCTTCCTAACAATGTACAATCGGCATAAAAAGACTTCAAGGAACAGGACATTTGAACACATGAGAGGGACTACTGTTACTCACCATGCCAAAGACAAAGGAAATCTGTCTGGAGCTCAGAAAGAAGATAGTAGATGCTCATGATAAGGGGGAAGGCTACACTGCCATTTCCAAGTGATTCACAGTGTCTAGAACTGCTGTACATTGCATCATTGCCAAGTACAAGGAGACAAATTCTGTAAGAAACAAACCTGGCCGTGGCCGTAAACGCAAGATTCCAAGAACTCTGGAGAGGAAAATAATCAGAGATGTCAGCAAGGAGCCCCGGATATCTGCCAAGATGATTGTTGCTGACCTGGCCTCTTCTGGAGTTGATGTTTCAAGGAACACAGTTGTGAGGGCTCTTCATCATGGTGGGCTTCAGGGCCATCGTCCCAGAAGAACCCCTTTACTCAAAGAGCGGCACATCACAACCCGAGTGGTGTTTGGGAGGAACGGTTCGATTTGAACCCGAGTGGTGTTTTGTTGTTGGACTTCTGTGCTCGTCATGGATTGTCCATAATGAACACCATGTTCAAACATAAGGGTGTTCATATGTGCACCTGGCACCAGGACACCCTAGGCCGCAGTTCGATGATCGACTTTGTAGTTGTGTCATCGGACTTGCGGCCGCATGTCTTGGACACTTAGGTGAAGAGAGGGGCGGAGCTGTCAACTGATCACTACCTGGTGGTGGGTTGGCTCCGCTGGTGGGGGAGGAAGCCGGCCAGGACAAGGAGCTTGGTCATTCGGGAGGGACTCAGAATAGAGCCGCTGCTCCTCCGCATTGAGAGGAGCCAGATGAGGTGGCTCGAGCATCTGACTAGGATGCCTCCTGGACGTCTCCCTGGTGAGGTGTTCTGGGCATGTCCCACTGGGAGGAGGCCCCGTGGAAGACCCAGGACACACTGGAGGGACTATGTCTCTCGGCTGGCCTGGGAACGCCTCGGGATTCCCCCAGTGGAGCTGGATGAAGTGGCCGGGGAGAGGGAAGTCTGGGGTTCCCTGCTGAGACTGCTGCCCCCGCGACCCGACCTCGGATAAGCGGGAGATAATGGATGGATGGATGGATTTCTCTCACACACTTTGCTGGGACATGAGCTCCAAATAAGAAGCTCATTAGGTAGCAACAAAGGGAACTAAATGGTGTTTAATACACCCATGCCTCCATTAGCAATTTCTTGGGGAGGCTACCAGTTGTTCCATGTTGTTTTATTTTCCTCCATATGCTGTGAAGTTTTAGAGTTTCAGTGATGTCTCTTGCCTGGATTTTAAGTGACTTCCTCCTGCTGGGTAGCTGATGTCATGGCCAGCAGGATTTACTGGCAACGCTTAGTAAATCCATGTTGCTTTATTGATTATTTTTCTGTATTTGTTTGTTTATTGGTTTATTCTATGCATAGCTGTCATATCTGACCCATTAATACCCATGCACTGTCCAAATATGTACATAAAAACATAATGTGTTGTTAAGGTACAGCGAATACTTGCCTTATTCAACAGTGTAAACGTGGGTGATCATTGCAAGTTACTACAGCATCAATATAAATTGCTTATTACTGCATATGCCGAACGTGACAGAATGACTGATCTCCCGAGCACACCTCCGCAGCTTGAGGACAGCTGCCTCAAGCTGCTGGACGAGGTGCTATACTGGCTGTCTCAACCCGAGGTCCGTGAGGACCCTGGGCTATGGCAGCTAGCCTGCAAGAGCGGCTGCCTCCTTCAGGAGATGACTCCGCTCACGGGCATGCACGTAATCGCCAACATGCGCGAAAACCTCCAGCAGCTGGTCGAGGGATTCATGGAGAGGTAACTCCAACCGCTCACCTTCTCGGAGGCAACCCCACCTCCAGCGACCTGTCCAGGGCGGCGAAAGAAGAAGAAGCGGGAAAGCGGAGTGCAGCAGGAAGAAGCCCCGACGCTCTTCCTGGGAGCCTGCTCTCTGTTCATCCAGTGGGCAAGGGAGCTCCCCGCTCATCTGGACACCGCTGCTGCCCACCTGCTCAGCCGAAGTGATGTGCCGCATCCCCTAGAGGCTTATCACTACCGACCTATGCGCCTGGCCGGTAAGGGGATCAGCGCCATATGGGACGCTATTCCACGGGTCCCTAAAGCCCTTAAAGGGGCTGTTCCAGACCTGCCCGTTCCAGACCTGCATGTTCCAGGTCTGCCTGCGGCACCGCCTGCTGCTGCTGCCGCGGCACCTCCTGCTGCTGCTGCCGCCGCTCTGCACATGGTACCGTCTGAGGTGCCCACTGCGGCGCCCCCAGCTGGCCACGTGTCAGCGGCACCCGCTGAGGCGCCCCCTGCTGGCCACGTGTCAGAGGTGCCCGCTGAGGTGGCCCCTGCTGGCCGCACGCCCGAGGTGCCCGCTGTGGCGCCCCCTGCTGGCCGCACGCCCGAGGTGCCCCCTGCTGGCCGCACGCCCGAGGTGCCCGCTGAGGCGCCCCCTGCTGGCCGCACGCCCGAGGTGCCTGCTGAGGCGCCCCCTACTGCCGCTGCTCTGCCCGCGGCCCTGCCTGACGCCGCCGCTCTGCCCACGGCCCTGCCTGTCCAGCCCGGCTCGCCTGTGCAGCCCGGCTCGCCTGTCCTGCCCGTCCAGCCCGGCTCGCCTGTCCAGCTCTGGCTACACCGCCTGCTACCTCACTGGAGGCCCTGACTCCAGTCCCTCCCGCCCTGCCCCCTGGCTCGCCTGTGCATCCCCCGGCTCCGGCTGCGCTGTCGCCTGCCGCGGCTTCCCCCTCCTGCCTGCCTGCGCCAGTGTCTCCTCCTGCTCCCTCCTTGTCTCCTCTGTCGGTCCCTCCATCCGTCTCCTTGCCCCCTGCGTGGTCCCCTCCTGCTCCTGCCTCCCTGTCGCCTGCGGCCCCTTCGGCCGCCGCCCCTCGCCCGCCTTGACTCCTTCGGGCTCCCCTGGTTCCTCCTCCCTTTGCCTTTCTCCCTCCTGTTTCTGCTCCTCCTCCTCCTGTGGGTCGTTTGTTCACTCCTGGCCCTTTTGTTCCGCTTGTGGGTGTTCCCCCTGTGTCTCCCTTCCTGGTCTGTCTGTCCGTGTTCCCCGTCCTTTGTCAGGTTTTGTCTTGGTTTCTGCCCCTCTGCTTGTTCTGCGTGTCTGTTCTGTTTCCGGTTCCCCGTTGATGTCTTGAATTTTTGTCTTTCAGGCCCTGTTCCCTTGTCTCGTCCGTCGCCTCCCCTCGGGCGTGCCCGGTGTGCGCAAGTTTTGGGAGGGGGGTTCAGTCACGCCCAGCTCCATCCGATCCTCCTGTGTGCCACGGCCACCTCATTACCTCGTGTTAATCCCTGATTGCCATCACCTGTTTCCTGTTCCATTTGACTTCTCTGGTGTATATTAGTCCGCGTCTCCAACTGTCTCGCAGATCTGTCATTGTATTGTCCGGATGTTCGTGCCTGTCAGTCCTTTCGTGACCATTAAACCCCGTTTACTCGTCTATCCGGCTGATCTCGCCTGCTTCCCCGCTCGCCTGCTTGCCGAACGTGACAAGATCTGCATGTCATCAGAATGTGCTCTGTGAAACTGGTGACTCTCCATTCTATGATGGAGGAATCAGTCAGAACTCCCAGGTGACTGACCAGGTTAAGCTGTTAGAAGATGATAGATATTAGAACATAGATGATGATGATGATAACCATGGTTGTGTGTTGCCTTGCTGACATTTTTGTTTAGAGCAGATAAAAAATGACTATCTATATTACTGGTGTTATTTTCCAAGTGACATGTCTTGCTCAAGTGCAGAACAGCAGGCTGCACTGAAAAAAGTGTCACAAGAGTGTAGCTGGTTTGACCTAAAATTTTCATGTAGGGTTGATGTATTATTTTCTGTCGTGTTCAACTTAAGTTTTTTAGCTGAAAAAGACTCAATTAGACAAACTGCACCACTAAAGCAGAATGATCCATTGGGTCAAAGCTTAAAACTGCTCGTGTGCTAGGGTCGCGCTTGCGCAAGTCCTGTGCACGTCTCTGAGAAGAACCTCCACAAAGCCTGCCATTACTGCTGTCCTCAGGTAAGAATGAAAAATGGAACCTGTAAATGTAAATATTTGTCCTTATATCTAAGTCAAGAACATGATTGCATGTTAACGTTTTAAAGTTAGTATTGGGTAGAACATAGTTATGTAGAACATCTAGCTAGCAAATAAGTTTATTTTACATAGATTGGTCGTCATTAGCCGTTAATTGGGAAATGCTGCATGTGAATATTAATATTAATATATAGATATTGTTTTGTGTTAGCTAGCCATATTAAGCTATTTTTTTCATACTAGTTCCTTTTGAATTAATGTCAAGAACCACAGCAAGGGTACGAGGTGCGATTTTTGAGTTAGCTGTTCAGAAAACAGTTCTGTGTCGCGTGTAGAGAAATGGGGAAAAGTATTTCTCAACATGTACACGGGTGTTTTAAAAACGTTGCTTTTTCTCAACCTGTTGGTCTTTCATCCACACATAAAGTGAGTTTCAGTTCATTGAAAACGGAATGTTTTAAAAACTCCATGGTGAACATTATCAGAAGCTGGTTTAACATGCTGTGGAGAGCCATTTTTTGCGTTTTATGTGGGCACAAATGTTTTAAAGTAGTGCTTGTGTGGACGACATTATATTATAATTAGGTGATTGTTTTTCGCAGAGGGCAGAAAGGTGTCGTAATTACCCACAAAAACAACAGATCTTCCGCACAAGTAGCTGTTAGTGGCTGCAACTTCACTCGCTCACCGCTAATATCCAACTTTTTTCCCCTCCCGTTGTGCCGCCCTAGAATGGCCACTTCTTCACCCCAATACACAAAATCCTGATGGAGCTTGATGCAAAGAAGATGTCAAGCAAAGTACATGCTCTGAACATCAAGCTACAAATGATTAAATAAATCCCAGTCACTTTGTTGACAGCCATTTGATATTTGTTTTTTCTTTCACATCTCAGTTGTTCATTTAATTACTTAAGAATATAGCAAGCACTTTTAAAATGTTAAAAAAATGTTTACAAAATGTTCCAGGACCCGGTTTAGTTGCACGTTTATTTGTGCTGTATTAGTAAAAAAAAAATTGATCTGACATGTTTTCTGTGAAACGTTTAAAATTGTCCACTGTTCCTGGCCACTGTATTCCTGTTCATAGCTATACATCAATACGTTGTAATAAAGTGGACTGTTGCAGTAAACTGGCTTGGGTGTTTTAGTTGTTTCAAATTATATTCATTAGTTGAGCATGATTGGTTTTAAGTGCAAAAATCTAATGTATTAGATTGAGTATTTTAAGTTGAACTGACTTGAAAAAATTACATTAACCAAACTTGAAAAAAATTAAGCGTGAAAAAATGAAGTGATCCATTGTTTCATTTTTTACAGTGTGGTCCTGGGAACTGGAAGACCCAATGTTCCAGCCTCTAAACCTACCACACTGCCTCCAGTTCTAGCAATGCAAATGTGACAGACGTGTTCTCACAGAGCATTGCAGAGATATCACTTGGGGTACAAGTGGCAAGGGGTGCCAAAACATCAGTATATATATATTTGGGAAAAGGTATTTCTCTGTCATTAATTCCACTGTGGCTGAAGTTATCCAATGACATAACTATTACATGAGACTTGGAGTATGTTATGTATTACTCAATGTGTTAGCATAGGAGATTTTACACTCAAAGTGAATTCATAAATTTCATAAGTATTTTTGGTCATATTTTTAGATGTCACAGAATAAAAAAAATATGGGCTGACATTTTTATAAGCAAATGTTGTTTGCTTGTATAACAATCTATATTTCTAACAATAACTGCAATAAATGCAATATTTGAGTCAGCATGTCAGATTTTAATTTGACACTGTGACTTAAAAATGCCTGTACTTCATACGAAGGTAAATGGATTCTTGTTTCTCTCTTTGACCTAAAAGTGTTCATGATGTAACAGTAATATTGAGGTGAGAGATGCAACACTCAATTGTCTAAAACAAACAAATAAATAAGAAACTTAAAGGTAAGTGCAAATATCTAGCTTGTGATCATAGTTGGTCACAATTTTGAATTCATGTTCCAAACTTTCTGCTTTGTAGACACAGTATATTAGTCTGATAGTGTTGTATTTATGCTTTGTTCACGCTTCTTACAGATCCCCTAGACCAAAGAGCAGATGGGGAAAAAGCTGAGCAGTTATGAATATGGCTCTGGTGTTTCAGGCTGAGCACAGCAGGGCCACTGTCTCCAGTGCTGAAGTTGCTTCTGTGAAACCCCCCATGCCCTACACCCTAGTCTGATTCTTTGATGGCAAATACCCCTCAAAGCATCCAGCAGGAGGCTCACACAGTCCCAGATAATTCCTGCCATGAACTAGTAAAATGTGTTTTCATCTGCAGCAAAGGACAAAGAAATCCAAGTCTAGTTCCTTAAATGCATACAATATGCATTCCATTTGAGACAGTTTGAGACAAAACATTTTACTGTGCAATTAAATCACTGTCTGTTGTTTCAACTTTTTTGTTTATGCTGTTTCTGTTGTTTATTCAGCAATCATCATTTAGTGCCATAGACTGTTCATAATACATAATAATATTAAGGTTGTTAGTGACCTTTACTACACAGGATATATAATTGATACTTTATTGTTCCCCATAGGGGAAATTCTCTTTATGCCTCACCCAACTTTCTCTCTGTAGGTGAGAGCAAACTGGCTGTAAAGGGCACCCACCTGTTGTGGCACCAGGGGAGCTGGGGGTTAAGGGCCTTGCTGAAGAACCTGCAAACGTGCAGAAACCAGGCTTGAACCAGTGACCTTCTGATATACTATGTAGAGATTAATATTTTTTTCAATCCTTACAGTTTACTACGTTTTTCGCAGACACAATAAAATAATCCAGCAAGTCAATAAATCATTGTAGCTTTAAAACTAATTTTACTTATAGCTGTAAGCATTTGCTTAAAATCATATTTTGTTCAGTAGAACAAAGTAGAATTGTAATTATCCATATTCATCTAACACTAATCATTAGATATTCATCCATGCTCCTTAAATGCTTACCGTCACAGCATTAAACATAAGGTATGACACAATGGCAGGCTGTTATGCAGAACCCCTTCATTGGGGACTTTATTAGGGAACACAGGATGGGATTCACAAATGCGGAGATTTGACAATGGCTTAACAGGGAGCACAGGACTGAGAGATGATAACATAGGTCTACAAAAAAAAAAAAATTCAGGTGCCAAGGTTTTTTAAATGGATTTAGGGTATTTTGAGGGTGCTGAATTCAAAAATCCCATTACTTTTGAATTGGTTCTAGTTTTAGTTTTTGAGATAATGGACATCCATGAAAATAATCCATTCCCCCAATGCGACTTGTGTGTGAAAACAAATGCAATAGCTTTTGGTCTGTCTTTTGACTCTTTAACAGTGTCTTAGATAATGAAATGAATGATGAAGCGTTGAAGGAGAGTCTGAAAATAAAATTATAGTTAAGTTCACATGTGCATGTTTGCATGTTCATTTATTGCTATTGTTACTGTGGTGGTGAATATTTACCCAGATCAAATCTGCCAAGTCCTTTCAAAGGAAGGGCATCATAGGAACACCTGTCTGGTATTTTGCCAGAAATGGTTGAAATACTACAGAGGAGTCATGAGGGATGGTTGAAACTACATGAAAAAATGTAGTTTGGCCAGAAGAAGGGGATCCATTCGGGCTTCACAAATGCAGTCCCTGGGTTTTTCACCTTTTTTGACTTCACCAGGTCCACATATTTCACATTAGAGGGCCAGACTTCCAATGCTCGTTCGACAGCTGGCAAATTTTTGAGCCACCGATGGCCACAGAAAGGTAGAGGGAATCTTGAAGATGATGTTAGAGAGGTTAGGTGGTAGTATGGGCGGAGCTTAAAGCTCTCTCCCATCTGAGACGTCATAAGCGGGAGGTGGGCGTATCCTTTGTTCTGATTGGTCGGGGTTGCCGATAGGGGGTCGTATGGTTTGGTGGTTGTTAAACTTTAATACAATAAAAATACATTACATGTATTTTATTAATGTGTTATTTTTAATTATGTTTTTAAGGAATAATAAAACATATAGCAGGATGAACGTAAGCTAGGGCAAAACTTTAGTGATACATTTAAAAGAAAGAAAAGCAGGCGGAATTTAAACAAGTAGAGACATGCCCCCAGCGAAACACCGTATTTTTAAACAAACGACACGTCCCAAACTTTAACTTTTAAAAGAAAGAAAAGCAGGCGGAATTTAAACAAGTAGAGACATGTCCGAAACACTGACAAGATAAAACACCGTGTTTTAAGCACAAACGACACAAGGCCCAAACTTTTAACTTTTAAACAAGCACAAAAGAGCAAATGCGAAACAAGCACAAACATTTTAAACCCATTACATTTAACCAACGTGTTTAAAAAAGAACAAGAAAAACTTTTAGCGATATTTACCAGTGTCAGGTTGAAGAAAACATTTAACCAGCAAACATTTCAGCCCCGCGACGGAGCCAACCCGACATGCAGACAGCCAGTTTGAAACTTGCGGGTCGAATGGTTGCCCCGTGCGAGCAGCACGCGTGACGCAGGCGCACTCACGCAGACACATGTTCAAAATGGGCGGCGGCGGCGGAAATTGTAAACGCAAGCCCATGGCCCTTAATTGTGTGAACACGCCACCATACTGACAGAATGCGTATTAACTCTATTTGTTAATCTGTCTTATTTGTAAATAGTATAAATAATATATTTCTAAATTAAATAAATGTCGATTTGTAATAGTATTTTTTAAATAGGCAAAATGTATGTACATGTGCCATGTTCGCCAGGGTGGCCGAGTGGTTAAGGCGTTGGACTTCTAAATTAAACAAATGTCGATTTTTAATAGTATTTTTTAAATAGACAAAATGTATGCACATGTGTCATGTTCGCCAGGGTTGCCGAGTGGTTAAGGCGTTGGACTTAAGATTCAATGGCCGTATGTCTGCGGGGGGTTTAGAAGCATGGGAGGGCGGTACGGCCTCAGCACATACCGCTAGGTGGGTCTGTCTACTGTTCTTATTTTGTTAAAATGGGTTCACACCAGGGGCTATGAAACGGCGGGGCGCCACGCACCTGTTGGCGCCTGTCTCGGGATAGACTGGTCATCCGTTCACAAGCCATTAAACATGGGGTAGAATCATCCGCTCCCGGGCTATTATCCATTTGTCGTAATGTCATAAAACGTTGCTAATGTTTTCCCGAAACCGTACATCAAACAAAGAATATTGATTGGTAAGCCAGATGACAAGTATACATCTCCCCCCCCTGTGTTTTACCATAAGGTGGCGCCGAAAAGCAAAGCGCTGTCTGGCCTGTTTGCAAACGCCCCAGATTAGCATTGCTTCACAAAAGTTTAATCAAGAGGTGACCGGCCGCTCTTTTGAAAATGAGCAGGGCATCGCCACTGGGCGATTCAAACAAGGAATAAAGCAGTTTAGCAGTAACTGTTATTTCGGTATTTCGCTAAGAAATATATAGTTTACGTTTTTCTTAAAATGCATAAGGATCGTTTTGTTATAGCGAAATTTTAAATCAATTAGGCATCAAGAACGGCAGGAACTAGTTAACGGCATGTATCAACATACATCAAAAGCATTTTATGGTCATCCGCTCACAAGCCATTAAACATACACCGAAACATTTTAAAATATTGGGCAGAATAATGCCTTAGTTATTTTAATAAAGACATTTTTCAGTAAATGTCAGACCGCCTACAAGATGACCCCACAGTACCAGCTTATATCAACAAGCTTGATTTGAGATGCGTGCTGGAGTAGCATGTTAAGTTGACAATGGTAACTGAGATGCATCCTGCTTGATTGTTAATGAAACATAGGCCACATTCAACAGTGCTAGCAGGCATCCATTATGTAGCGAGGCTACAGATTGACTATAAACTTCACTTTTGTTGTAACGAAAATTTTAAGTAGTGCGAGCTTGATGTAAATCATTTAGGTAACAATAATTAAGTCGCTGTAGATTTTAAGTAGTGCGAGCTTGATGTAAATCATTTAGGTAACAATAATTAAGTCGCTGTAGGAGCTAGTGAGAGGTATCGCAGGCAAGTTCGCCCCGTCGACGGAAACTCCAAATATGTGTACAGCGAGACAGCCCCGGGGAGCCGAACATTTGGCCCGACATGTGCCCCGGAGTCAGTGTCATAAACCACAGTAGCCCAGGGTTTATTAAGTGTGAGAGACATCGAGCAAGACACCGATTGAAAGCTTGAAGCTACGAACACCACGAACAACTTTTCAAACCGAAGATGGAAAAGCTAAACTGGAGGTATGATACAGTCATTTTAACATTATTTTATAATTGTTATAATGGTCAATATGGTGAAAACATATTATTGTTATTTTAACCAAAAGTTTTTTTATGTTATCAAGGATAACAAGGATGTTGAAGAAAACGGCCGACGTGTCGGTAAGTTTTCAGACATAGCAATGGCTTTTACTGTTTAAAATGGGTAAAGACAACATGTGGTTATATACACACAGGTTCAGATGAGGGTACTCCGGTCGAAGAATTGACCACAAATATTGAGAAGATTATTAGGGAAGGGCCTATGGAGGACACAGAGCGGCGGGTGACGACGACGTGAAGACGGCAATGGCGGGGGGACCCGTGACGCAGCGATCGATCCATTTTATCATAGGGGCCGTGGCATGGATTATGGACACGGTAATAGATGACGATTGTGCGGCGTGTGCTGCATACTGCACCAACTTACGCTGGTACAGGTGTTACAACGGGCCAGAGACATATTATATACTATATAATTTTGAAAGGGTCGCCAAAAAGCTGTGCACGCCACGGGTTGCAGATATAATAAGAAACTGTATCATGGCGTTTACCCCAAAGCCGCCACCCGCAACAATTGTTCAAGAGGCTATTGATACAGTTGTAAATAAACTGAAATATGTTAGCGATATACGCGCAACGCTGGACGGAATAATGAGCGATATTATAAACCCTCAGCACACGAGCGATGTTTATACTGCGGTTCTGGGGTACTGGCGAGTGGCGCGGCATGCATGAATGTCATTTCAAAACTTATTTTAAGAGTTATGGGCCTGTTTTTATTTTATTTTGTAGCGAGTAAGTAAATAAAATAATAATAATGAAAATAATGTGTGAAATGAGTTTCTTTTTTTTACTTTTCACTCTATCTACATCCATGAAACCTGCAAAGTTAAAATTATTGGTTAAATTGTAGATGGCAGGGGCCATGCTGGTCACGCTGGACAATTCTTCTAGCCATGTAGTCTTCACTCTCATCCAGGATATTACCCCATTATGTTACCCTTAAGCAGGTTACATGTGTACCACCCTGTATAATCTATCGACACCACCAAATGACCCAGGGTTTTGATGGCGTAAAATAAACACGTTCAAGTGCTTGTTAGCAATAATGACACAATGTTTTCATGACTCATTTTATTTAGAAAGCATATAAAAATGGTCAGCCAATCACATTTCGATAGACGTTTACACACCAGCCATAGTCTGCTCGCATGTGTACAAATTACAGAAATCATTAAATGCCTCATCTACAGCATACTCACAATCACCATCTTCAACTATGCGTTTCAGCTCGCGCAATTTGGCTCGTACATTAATTTGGCCTTTAAGTTCAGAAACTAGCACATCGATTGATGCATGTATTTTTACAGGAGCGGTGTGAGGGTGAAACATGGACACCGCTTTTGTGATAATATGTTTAAGCCGTGGAATATACAGCTTTTTGAACAGCTTTTCAAAATTGTTAAAGAAATAAAATGGTACAGGTTCATAGAAACACGTGTGCTGAAGCAGGCTAGGGTGTTTCACAGAACAGCCGATACAGTTCTCCTTCAAGTCATCTTCGAGGAGCCGATCCAGAATAAAGGCAAGTGACCCTTTGATTATCTTCATGGCATCGTCGGTGATACCGCCATCCACAGAATCTTCAGATAATGATGGAGCCGCAAAACGATCGCGGAAATCATCCAACATCGAAGCAGTAACCCGCGATGTATCCATTAGGGCAGAGTCCGCACGCTGAGGTTGTGACTGGAACAGAACCCCATCCATGCCCCTCTATACTTTTGGACAGCGAATGGATACAACGCCACCAGAGCTTCGTCAATACACCCCGCGGCAGGCCGCATCATGGTGCCCGTATGGGGTTCTGTTCCAGTCCTGAACCTGTGTGTATATAACCACATGTTGTCTTTACCCATTTTAAACAGTAAAAGCCATTGCTATGTCTGAAAACTTACCGACACGTCGGCCGTTTTCTTCAACATCCTTGCTCGGCATCCTTAATTCACTTGATAACATAAAAAAACTTTTGGTTAAAATAACAATAATATGTTTTCACCGTATTGACCATTATAACAATTATAAAATAATGTTAAAATGACAGTGTATCATACCTCCAGTTTAGCTTTTCCATCTTCGGTTTGAAAAGTTGTTCGTGGTGTTCGTAGCTTCAAGCTTTCAATCGGTGTCTTGCTCGATGTCTCTCGCGCTTAATAAACCCTGGGCTACTGTGGTTTATGACACTGACTCCGGGGCACATATCGGGCCAAATGTTCGGCTCCCCGGGGCTGTCTCGCTGTACACATATTTGGAGTTTCCGTCGACGGGGCGAACTTGCCTGCGATACCTCTCACTAGCTCCTACAGCGACTTAATTATTGTTACCTAAATGATTTACATCAAGCTCGCACTACTTAAAATTTTCGTTACAACAAAAGTGAAGTTTATAGTCAATCTGTAGCCTCGCTACATAATGGATGACTGCTAGCACTGTTGAATGTGGCCTATGTTTCATTAACAATCAAGCAGGATACATCTCAGTTACCATTGTCAACTTAACATGCTACTCCAGCACACATCTCAAATCAAGCTTGTTGATATAAGCTGGTACTGTGGGGTCATCTTGTAGGCGGTCTGACATTTACTGAAAAATGTCTTTATTAAAATAACTAAGGCATTATTCTGCCAAATATTTAAAAATGTTTCGGTGTATGTTTAATGGCTTGTGAGCGGATGACCATAAAATGCTTTTGATGTATTTTGATATTTTATATTTTGAAAAAATAATTAACTAGTTGCTGCCGTTCTTGAAGCAATGCTAATCTGGGACATTGGCAAACCGGCCAGACAGCGTTTGGATCGTCGGCGCCACATTTTGCTAAAACTTCACTGTGATGCTAATTCTTGGTCGTTCCCCCTACCTTGTTAAAACTTCACACTTCTGTCCCCCAAGGGGGCCTTGCAACGGTTTGTCAGTATCCTGTGATGTGTTGTAAAACAAAACTATCACATGTAATTTCAGCGAGCGTAAAACATGATGGCTGTGTTTTTACCATTAGAAAATAATTCATTATTATATAAAATAGCACGTCGACAAGCACAACTATTGTTTTATCCCTTAAATTAAGATAACTAAGGCATTATTCTGCCAAATATTTAAAAATGTTTCGGTGTATGTTTAATGGTTTGTGAGCGGATGACCATAAAATGCTTTTGATGTATGTTGATACATACCGTTAACTAGTTCCTGCCGTTCTTGATGCCTAATTGATTTAAAATTTCGCTATAACAAATGATCCTTTTGCATTTTAAGAAAAACGTAAACTATATATTTCTTAGCGAAATACCGAAATAACAGTTACTGCTAAACTGCTTTATTCCTTGTTTGAATCGCCCAGTGGCGACGCCCTGCTCATTTTCAAAAGAGCGGCCGGTCACCTCTTGATTAACCCCCTGGGACCGGCGATCCCGCCGGCGGGATCTGACAGAATTCTCGCGAGACCGTTTAAATAACTCCGCGAGTTTTTGTCATATACACATTTTAAAAATACCCTCAGAAACTTTGGACGGTCTACTTTTCAAATATATATAGGTAGAAACTAAATATATTTTTACAGCTTCGTGATACGAATAGAAAGAACAAGAGTGACTGACTTAAGCGTCTGCGTCTCGAAGCGGCTCTGATCACCCACCCACTTGCAAATCGCGCTATTCGCATGATAATAACATGATAATCCGACAGTTAGTATTGGGTGAAGAAATATGTGAATACGCCCATTGTGACCGAAATAAACAAGAGCACATGTCTGGGTAGTGTTTACACTGATCGGCTACAATATAGCACACGGATACGTCTCTGCCGCTGAAGCTTTGCGCCAGTGTTGCCACTTTCAGCAGCGAAGCTCATACCTGTGTTCATAGCTCAGTGGGCTAAGCCTGTGTGCCTGTAATCACGTGGTTGCCGATTCAAACGCAGCGTATTTAGAACGTGAATAGCGATCTTCCGCTGAGAGCGGTCCTAAACGCTCCCGACGCAAGTAAAACAAAGAAAGGTGACACGATTGGCTTTTTTGCCTATTTAACCTAATTTTAAAAACTTTAATACTTCTGACAATGGAAGTTTTGAAAAGAAGACAGATAACGGATTTAGTCAGTGTTTTTTTCATGATTCTACATAATGATTTCAGCGAGATATAAACTGAAATACACGAGAAAGATACGCGGTCGATGATGCCCTCGTCCCCAGAGCGTCAATAATAGTCACTGCATCATATTTATCGCTTTCTATATTTATATAGTCACAGTTTTTCATTTTTCATTCCATCTATCAATAAACTGTGAAAGGGATTTTATTGTTGCTACTTTTCTTGCGTTTCAAACTGCCTTTCCAAAGTGATGGGTGTGGGGTGCAGTGACATTCCAGACTGATGGGCCATTGACAGTATGCAAACTACTACAGGTGTGAGGACACCTATCTAATCAATATTCATTGTGAAGACCACTGACTTTGAGAAAAAGAGTGTCACTCCAAAGTTCTAACACTTTAGTAATCAAACCATATAAAATTTCTGAATGTCACTTTCACCTATGTGTAGCCAACCCCTGTGTCTATAAGCTTCAGAGCTCAAAAGTCTTACCTAGAAATGTCTATAATGTGATTTTTTACAATTTCTCAGCATGTCTGAAAATAGGTTTTTGAAAAGTATATGTTTAAAGTTGATTTTAACAAAAAATTGAATAATAACATTCTAAGAGGTCTCAGATTATTGGTGCTGAGTTTGTGCTGAATAAAAGCAAATGTATGACTTTGGGATAAGTGTTTTTTAGATAGGTGAAATATTTTAAAATGTCAAGGCATGTCAGACTACCTCGAAAGTGGAAAAAAGGCCTCAGGCCCCAGGGGGTTAAACTTTTGTGAAGCAATGCTAATCTGGGGCGTTTGCAAACAGGCCAGACAGCGCTTTGCTTTTCGGCGCCACCTTATGGTAAAACACGGGGGGGGGGGGGTGTATACTTGTCATCTGGCTTACCAATCAATATTCTTTGTTTGATGTACGGTTTCGGGAAAACATTAGCAACGTTTTATGACATTACGACAAATGGATAATAGCCTGGGAGCGGATGATTCTACCCCATGGTTAATGGCTTGTGAACGGATGAACAGTCTATCCCGAGACAGGCACCAACAGGTGCGTGGCGCCCCGCCGTTTCATAGCCCCTGGTGTGAACCCATTTTAACAAAATAAGAACAGTAGACAGACCCACCTAGCGGTATGTGCTGAGGCCGTACCGCCCTCCCATGCTTCTAAACCCCCCGCAGACATACGGCCATTGAATCTTAAGTCCAACGCCTTAACCACTCGGCAACCCTGGCGAACATGACACATGTGCATACATTTTGTCTATTTAAAAAATACTATTAAAAATCGACATTTGTTTAATTTAGAAGTCCAACGCCTTAACCACTCGGCCACCCTGGCGAACATGGCACATGTACATACATTTTGCCTATTTAAAAAATACTATTACAAATCGACATTTATTTAATTTAGAAATATATTATTTATACTATTTACAAATAAGACAGATTAACAAATAGAGTTAATACGCATTCTGTCAGTATGGTGGCGTGTTCACACAATTAAGGGCCATGGGCTTGCGTTTACAATTTCCGCCGCCGCCGCCCATTTTGAACATGTGTCTGCGTGAGTGCGCCTGTGTCACGCGTGCTGCTCGCACGGGGCAACCATTCGACCCGCAAGTTTCAAACTGGCTGTCTGCATGTCGGGTTGGCTCCGTCGCGGGGCTGAAATGTTTGCTGGTTAAATGTTTTCTTCAACCTGACACTGGTAAATATCGCTAAAAGTTTTTCTTGTTCTTTTTTAAACACGTTGGTTAAATGTAATGGGTTTAAAATGTTTGTGCTTGTTTCGCATTTGCTCTTTTGTGCTTGTTTAAAAGTTAAAAGTTTGGGCCTTGTGTCGTTTGTGCTTAAAACACGGTGTTTTATCTTGTCAGTGTTTCGGACATGTCTCTACTTGTTTAAATTCCGCCTGCTTTTCTTTCTTTTAAAAGTTAAAGTTTGGGACGTGTCGTTTGTTTAAAAATACGGTGTTTCGCTGGGGGCATGTCTCTACTTGTTTAAATTCCGCCTGCTTTTCTTTCTTTTAAATGTATCACTAAAGTTTTGCCCTAGCTTACGTTCATCCTGCTATATGTTTTATTATTCCTTAAAAACATAATTAAAAATAACACATTAATAAAATACATGTAATGTATTTTTATTGTATTAAAGTTTAACAACCACCAAACCATACGACCCCCTATCGGCAACACGTGGCATAAGCATGTATACCCCCCGACCAATCAGAACAAAGGATACGCCCACCTCCCGCTTATGACGTCACAGATGGGAGAGAGCTTTAAGCTCCGCCCATACTACCACCTAACCTCTCTGATGTTGCAGCTGTGAAGTCCTTTCTTCTGGCTGGAGCAGAGTGGAAAAGAAAATGTAGTCTTTTGAGCATTTTATCCACCATCCACACTTCAAAACCAGTCTTGAATGAGTTGTGAAAGGTATGTAGGCCACAACTTCCTACAATTACTAACTGTGTACCAGCTAATTGCTCACCACAGTGTGAATTTCAACATTGGACATATAGGAGTGATGTCGGCTAACCGACAAATATCACATAGCACTTCTGCTTGCAGTGTGTCGGTTCAAGAGAATGTACTGAAGGCATTGCTTGTCTGAGGATCCGGAGACACTGCCAAAGCGGGTGTAGGCCTATTTGTAGAGGTTGTACTTGCAGGACTGTCAAACAACTAAATGGGGACAGTTGTTGTCCGACTGTCCATAAAACGCTTGTGCTTCTTTCCCCTGATATGTGAGTCAGTCTATCTCAGGAACTAGAGCCAATCTGGCAAAACCGAAGTCATATTCTTAATCAGCACCATAAACTTAATATAAAACCGTTCAGACATCGTTGGCACCAAAATCACTGTATACCAGTGTAATATACCTGACCCAAACACCCAAACAGTGATTCAATGTCATATAATTAATATCTACACTCACCTAAAGGATTATTAGGAACACCATACTAATACGGTGTTTGACCCCCTTTCGCCTTCAGAACTGCCTTAATTGTACGTGGCATTGATTCAACAAGGTGCTGAAAGCATTCTTTAGAAATGTTGGCCCATATTGATAGGATAGCATCTTGCAGTTGATGGAGATTTGTGGGATGCACATCCAGGGCACGAAGCTCCCGTTCCACCACATCCCAAAGATGCTCTATTGGGTTGAGATCTGGTGACTGTGGGGGCCATTTTAGTACAGTGAACTCATTGTCATGTTCAAGAAACCAATTTGAAATGATTCGAGCTTTGTGACATGGTGCATTATCCTGCTGGAAGTAGCCATCAGAGGATGGGTACATGGTGGTCATAAAGGGATGGACATGGTCAGAAACAATGCTCAGGTAGGCCGTGGCATTTAAACGATGCCCAATTGGCACTAAGGGGCCTAAAGTATGCCAAGAAAACATCCCCCACACCATTACACCACCACCACCAGCCTACACAGTGGTAACAAGGCATGATGGATCCATGTTCTCAATCTGTTTACGCCAAATTCTAACTCTACCATTTGAATGTCTCAACAGAAATCGAGACTCATCAGACCAGGCAACATTTTTCCAGTCTTCAACTGTCCAATTTTGGTGAGCTCGTGCAAATTGTAGCCTCTTTTTCCTATTTGTAGTGGAGGTGAGTGGTACCCGGTGGGGTCTTCTGCTGTTGTAGCCCATCCGCCTCAAGTTTGTGCGTGTTGTGGCTTCACAAATGCTTTGCTGCATACCTCGGTTGTAACGAGTGGTTATTTCAGTCAAAGTTGCTCTTCTATCAGCTTGAATCAGTCGGCCCATTCTCCTCTGACCTCTAGCATCAACAAGGCATTTTCGCCCACAGGACTGCCACATACTGGATGTTTTTCCCTTTGCAGACCATTCTTTGTAAACCCTAGAAATGGTTGTGCGTGAAAATCCCAGTAACTGGGCAGATTGTGAAATACTCAGACCGGCCCGTCTGGCACCAACAACCATGCCACGCTCAAAATTGCTTAAATCACCTTTCTTTCCCATTCTGACATTTAGTTTGGAGTTCAGGAGATTGTCTTGACCAGGACCACACCCCTAAATGCATTGAAGCAACTGCCATGTGATTGTTTGATTAGATAATTGCATTAATGAGAAATTGAACAGGTGTTCCTAATAATCCTTTAGGTGAGTGTATATTATATGGCTTGAGTACCAAATAAAATGAGTGCATCACTGAATGCAAGTTTTATTTGTGCGATTTGGAATGCTTGCGTTTGTCATGGCAGGTATAATAGGATTTAAGTGCACATCCATCTCTGCTTCTCTGTGGGGTAAACATTAATTTTCACTACCTTTGACTTCCTTTGAGACATCTTTAATTAACTGTGAATCCCACAGTGAACGCAAATTGTTATGTGGCAGGAGTTCACGTTTGAGGTTTTGTGCTACCGGCTAAAGAAAACGAGGCCGCCGAGTAACCAAAAAGGCATGAATGTCAAGCAGTTCAATGTGTTCTGCAGCAGAACACCTGGATAAGCTTTGCAGTGTCATGTGGTGAAGGAACAGGATTAGCAATTTAGGCTCATTATTAATGCCGTGAAGACAATTAAAACCAAGCTTCTAAGATAGATATTTATTGTCACTAATACAGATACAGTGGAAAAAAACAGCTTAGCAGCTCTCTGTTTAACAGCATAAGTTAGAGTAATAAATAAGAGAAATAAGAACACACAAAAAGAGACAGCCATCCTATTACAGTATGAGTGTCTCAGTGCAATGTGTACAATATGTCAGTCCAAAGTAGTGTGTGCTTAATGACCTGCCCTAAGCATAGTATTGCATAGGAGACAGTCATTCAGGGGGGTGGATACTGTTTCACAGAAACAGTTATTCAGGGGATGGTGGATGGGCGCATTTGACTGCCTGTGGGTAAAAGCTTTTGTTCAGTCTCTTTGTTCTTGCTCTGATTGACCTGTAGTGTCTGCCAGAGGAGAGGGGGGAGAAAAAGTAGTGTCCAGGTTGTGAGTATCTTTGATGATTTCACTGGCTTTCCGGTGGAGTCTGCCAGTGTAAATATCCTTGAGGGGGGGTAGTGCCATTCCGATTACCCGCTCTGCTGCCCTAACCACCCGCTGCAGGTTCTTCTTGTCTTCCTCAGTGCAGCTACTGAACCACACTGTGCAGCAGTAGGTCAGGAGGTTCTCATTGGTAGAGTGGTAAAAATTGCTCAGCAGCTTTTTGGGGAGATGGGCCTGATGCATCTTCCTGAGGAAGTACATTCTTTGTTGTGCCTTCCCCACCTGATGAGAGATGTTTGTGGACCAGGTGAGTTCGGCGGAGATGTGAGCCCCTAAGAACTTGAAGCTCTCCACCCTCTCTACCTCTTCTCCTTCAATGTAAAGGGCAGAGTGCTCAGCCCACTTTGCTCTCCTGAAGTCCACTATCATCAGACTCGGCACACATCTTTCTCCTAGTCTGACTATCAGCATTGGGGCACCACAAGGTTGCGTTTTGAGCGTCATGCTGTATTCAGTATACACAGCTGATTGCACTCCTGTACACCACACAAACACAATAATTAAATTTGCAGATGATACAACAATAGTTGGACTGATTTCAGACAATAACAAAACACAATACAGAGAGGAAATACAGATAGGTTGATAGACTGGGGTGAGGATGAGAACCTCAAGTTAAATATCACAAAGACCAAAGAAATCATTGTCAATTTTAGGAAAGAATGTGAGGACCACGCTCCCCCAATTGTCAAAAGTGAGGAAGTGGAGAGGATTACCAGCTTCAAGCTCCTGGGGATCTATATCAGCGAGGACCTTACTTGGTCAATCAACTCATCTGCTCTGGTAAACAAGACTCAGCAACGGCTGTACTTTTTACAGACTCGGAATAAGAACAATATGTCTGCAGAGCTGCTCAGAACCTTTTACTGCTGCTCCATCGAGAGTGTGCTAATATACTGTCTGACGTCATGGTATCCAAACTGCACAAAGTCAGATCGGAAAAGTCTCCAGCGGGTTATAAGAATCTTGGAAAGGATCATCGGACTCACCCTGCACTATCTGGAGGACATTTTCAGAACCCGATGTCTCCGTAGAGCTATTATGGAATAATATTTAGCACTTCATAATGCATAGAGAATATAATCATTAGGACTCTTTTAAAAAGCTGATGGAAACTGTGTAGAGAGTGACCTTGTAATCTTTAGAGAATGCAGACCAATTACTGCTGTGCACAATGTGACGAAAAACAAGTATGAATGAGCACCTTGTGTTGGCTTAGAAGTTTCTGTATCTGTTAGCTATTTTGTTAGACTTTAATGTATGAATATGTACTTTATTAGTGCTGCAGCTTATCACTATGTTGAAGGAAAATATCTTATTAACCCCCTAGCCAGACAATGTGCAACAAGCAGAAGCTGTGTAGCACAGGTTTGCTACTGAAGGAAGGGATTCGCCTGAGTTCACCAAGAGTTCACGACTGGGTATTTAAAAAAAACTGAGTAGAGATGGTCACGCCACCGTTATGTTCAGCCGAGGGACCAAACAGTAAAAGAGATGATTGACAAACTTATTATATAGGGGTATGGATTAAGGGAGAAAACAACAATGGTGAATGGTTGAGGGAATGATGATGCTTAAGTGAATAAGAAAATGTAAAAAAATTGGTGTAAAACAGTATTGGACACACTTGTAAGTGTCCAGCCTTGGTTGTAACTTCATTGTAGCAATAAAGGCTGAATCTGAATATCTACACAAGCGGCTCCTGACTCCTGATTGGCGGGGAAGAAAAAACCACAACATAATTTGGCGTCACAAACAGGATCGGAGAAGAGACCCTGGGAGGCGACCGCCTGGCAGACGAACTGGAACACACCCATCTGCACTGAAGGGGACAGTTTAATCTGAGGCTGTGGGATATTGTCTCAAGGCAAAGGGGCCTTGGAGGGTTAATGATGATTTAAAGGTAACTCGCTGAAAGAGGGAACGGTCTAGGTTAAAGGTTTTTGAGTTACTGTTGTGAGGCCTGGGAGGCCCGTGCATCAATAAGTTGTTTAGAGACACTACCCTAGAGACAGGGGGTCTATTTGTTGTCATGCCTTAAAGTGAGGGCTCCATTCATTCTGTGGAGCAGAAATATTGTGTTTTTGAAGTAAAGACATAGTTGCGGTAGAAAAAGGCCAGAGAGAGCCTGTGTAGTGAGGGGTGCATTAGACAATAATGAAGGGGTAGTTTCACTATAATCCAAATATTAACTTACTAATGTTTAATAACACAGTGTCTAATATAATGCAGACACTGAAAACGGGAACTGGTAGACAAGAAAACAGGTCAAGATGATCTCGTCCTAAATAGATTGAGGGGTTAATCATTTAAGAATGCAACTAATAATTCTTCCCGACAGTAAAAGAACAGGAACCGAGCAGGTCAGGAGGGCCTTGTTCCCGACAGTAAGAGAACAGGAACCGATCATGTTGCTGACACTTATTTTTACTCTTTTCTGGGGACAGGCACACACACTAACTAGAGCAAAAGTCAAAATCTGTGGTAGTCACGTAGGTGGAAAAGTACAGAAAAGGGGGGCCACACCCCAAAAGGCCTATAAAGACCTAGAGCCAATACATATGGTTCGAGCATCTTCCTGTACATGCTGAATGTATGTCAGATCGTTGCTCCCTGATTAATCAGAATAAACTGGTGACTTGCAACTACTCCTCGACTGTGCAGTGAATCTCTTCTCATCAACGGACTCCGGCGGAGATCTGACTCCAACAGTAGTAAAAGTGATTCAGAAGTTCTGCCCTAGAGAGAGGGCGTCTGTCTGTTTGTTTTAAGTTGTAAAGCAATGCATTGTTTTAGGCAAAGATAATTTTGAAATAGATAAGGCTAGAGAAGGCTTGCATGGTAAAAACTGCGGGTATCATTTTGAGAGAAGAAGGTCTGCTGGATCGGACTGATTGTGTTATAAAAAATACTGTAGGATGAAAAGGTCCCAGAGCGTGTTTAATTTAATGGGGGAAATTTATGAGCCAGTGGAGAAAGTGGACATACATGGTTTTGGGCCAAGACAGAGGAAGAGTGTGTACAATTAGCAGATAAGCTGAGCATTAAATGTGCAGAAATAGTTGTTTCAGTAATAAAAATTGTATGCAGTCTAAATTAGTAGGAGGTGAATTGATAGGGACGCAGAAGGAAGTATTTGTGAGCTTTAATGCAAAAACATTCTTTGTAGTATAAGTGTGGGTAGGTTACTGTAAAATTTGGACAAATCTTAAACTTAAAGCAACGGTAAGTTGTTGCAATTGGGTAGTACAGCATAGGATTAAGGATTAAGACGCAAGGGAAGTAGTAGATAATTAGCAAAACTTTTGACCGGGCTGAAGATCTGAGGATTCATACATAGATGTATGGCACAGGTGCCTGAGAGAAGCAAAAATGAGATAAGGATATTACAGGAGAATAAGGATATTAAAACACATTTTGTACATTAAAATGTAGAAAAACAGAGTTAGGTTTCGTCCAGGAGAGGGAGCGAGAAGAAAACAAAAAAATAGTCTAGAGATATTAATGGAGGTAGTGATGCGAAAGGTGAAGTGGGAGAGCACCCATATTTTAAAATATAATAATAATAATAATAATAATAATAATAATAAAATAGTCCTGGGGCTGACCGTGAGGAAAATCTTGGTAGCCTTTATACCTGAGGGGAAGAGAGACCCGGTGAGCGTGGGGTGCATGGAATGTAAGAATGTACCCCCCCGGGGAGAAGCACCAAGACAGCTAGGCAGGGAGAATCCCCTGCTCCAAGAAAAGATAAAGAGGGTGTCCAAAAAGTGGGAGAATAGAACAAAGGCGCTGGGAATTAGGTCTAAGGGGGCACATGGGATGTGGCGGCGTGTGAGGAGATGGAGACTCTGATGAAGTATCATAAGGCTAATAAGAACACAGAAAGGCGTAAAAAGAAAAGAAGTGAGGAACTGGAGGTTCTGACGTTAAGGCAAAGAGAGAGGCCTTGAGGAGAGAGCAGAAAGCAGTGAGAAAGGGCCAGTTTCCAGTAATAGTGGGAAAGGTACAGTTCAGAGGGGAAGAAATAGAAGGATGAAGCAAGTAGGGAACAGAACGAAATGGAAAGTTGTTTATATGGGTACAGGGAAGTGAGCACCCTGCGGTGGCAGGCCGTGGAGGAAGGACTGCGAGGGAGTGAGCTAATAACAGAAGGCCAGGCATGTGGGTCTGAGAAAAAAGAAAGTGCTAAAAAGGTGGGATACGGAGCAAGTTGTAATAATGCAGAAGGGCTGGTGCATCTGCTGGACACCCCTAACCCTCCCTCTAAAGGATGGAGTCAGTTTCAGGAGAAAGATACAGAAACGGAGAGTGAGGAAGGAGTAGAGGAAGACATTGTAGATCATAGAATAGTGAGAAGCAGGAGTGCTGTAAGGCCCCCCACCAGGTACACTCCGATGCTTCTGTTGATGGTGAAAGGAACACAGACACAGTATGTGCCGTGGGCAGGATAGGATCTGGAGGGTCTTCTTCTCAGACTCCCAGTTCTGGCAAATGGGGTTGGAAAATGGATGAGTGTATTTGAGGAGGAAACTATGGGGCAGCTCCTGGTGATAGGGCACATAAAGGTGGTTCTGGCTCGCGTTTTGGGGGCAGACGGAATGGAGAGACTGCTGCGAAGTAGTGGCCTGGCAGCGGCGACAGGCGACAGGGAATCCTGCGAATGATGCATGTCACTCTGACAGTTACCGTGCTAACTTCCGTGACTGAGTGTGGCTGAAATAAAGGTGGAGCCCGTAAAGGAGGGGGAGAGCCCAGCTGCCTATCTGCAAGCACAAGAAAAGCGGTGGAGCACTGAGACAGAGCAGGACCTGCAGGACTCTGGGTTCAAAGGTCTGTCCCGGAAGACATTGCAGGACACATTCCAGAAGCCAGGGAGAAGCAGGCTAAGGCAAGTGGTGGGGCTTATTACTATGCCTGAGGAGCAGCTGATCCATGCGATTGACTTGTACAGAGAGGAGGAGGACTCTGCTAAAGAGCATGAGAGGGACCTGACAAAGAAATTGAGTCACTGCCAAAAAGAAAAAGTCCAGGCACTAGTGGTCTCTAAAGACCCAAGGCCCCGGGGGGCAGCCTATGGACAGCTGACAGTGTCTTGTCGCTGGAGCTCCCCAGTTCACTAATTGGCCTCCAGTACCTAATTGGAACAGAGTGAATAGATACAATTAATGGGGGTTTCCTCAGAGGGCACCCATTTACCCACAAATTTGATGATCCTAGACTCTGGAGAGACTGGGGAACAGGCTGTTTCAGCTGGTGTGCTGGAGCTGTGATCAGCCTGGACACACCTGTCCAACCTGCATGTTCCATAATCTTGTTTAGCAGAAGTTCAGATGGGGGACAAAAATGTAAATATGCCCATACTAATATCAGAGCATATCCCAGTGAATTTGTTAGGCAGAGATGCTTTGTGTCAGCTGCAGATAGACATAAAATGTACAGAGGGGGGCGTAGAGGTGCTCAGTGTACAGTACAGCCTTCTGCAACTTGTTGTTCAATAGGGGGCAGTATAGTTTATATGGGATTGAAGATGTTACTGAAAAGGTTTGGGAAATTCTAGAACAGTGGGGCCCATTTATACAGGAACAATATAGCAATAGGCTGAATTGGACATGGGACAAACATACTTCTTTGTTGCGATGGAGAGATTTCAGTGATCCTGGAGTGCAGGAATAGTGGGGTCGGCTGATAAATGCGCATGACGGTAGATGGGATAATATTAGGCCCTGAGGGAGTAGCCATGCCCCTGGAAACCAGGGAAACAGGTGAAGGAGATCAGGACTGGGATAAAATAAAAGGGTTTAATGGGTAAACGAAGGGGCATAACAATCCACAAAACTACACGACACTACAATGACAGAACTAGGGAAACAAACTCTGACATGGACTTAAATACCCCGAACTAATAAGGACAATTCGAAACAGCTGTTAAACACTGGGAATCCACATGAGGTTAATGAGGGGGGCGTGGTACAGGAGGATCGGCACGATTGGGGTGTGACATAAACACTACCAGGTTTTATTTAAAAATGGTTAACCATTGAGAATATTCATTCATAATTTAGAAAAGTAATCAAAAAGTAATCAAATGTAATGAGTTACATTACTTTCATATAGTAATTGAAATAGTTACACTACTATTACATTTTAAATAGAGTACCTTGTAATTGTAACGAATTACATTTCCAAAGTAATCTTCCCAACACTGCTTAGCAGTGGCTTTTAATCAGCCCATGGTGGATTTGGGAGAAATGATGGGACGAGCAAAGTGGACATTCTGGGCACCGATGTAGTGTGATGGAGTGCAGGCTGCTACCGAAGGTGATTTGGTGAGAGTCAGAGGAGTGCAGAGTGTGTAGGAGATTTAAGAGGTTTGTGGCTGTGGAGCATGATAGGAGTGCAGTGTGAAGGGAAATAAAGTGCAGAGGAGATGGAAAGGGAAGTGCCTGAGGAGGTGTGGACCGCCCGTGATATGGATGTAGTCCTAGTAAAGACAGGTAACCTAGGTATAAGGAAGATGATAGAAGGGTTTCTGCAGGTAGAGGGTGGTGGTGCTTTACCTGCGACACCTCCCTCCTGCCTGTCCCAAAGGCAGGAGGCAAAATGATTTGTGTGCAGCGAAATAGTTAGTGGAGGATCAATCAGCGGAAGATCCCAGTCCTCACACCCTGCTAACAAATGTGCCACCCAGTGCAAAGTGGTTCACAGTTGTGGATTTGTAGTTGGTATTTTTCAGTGTGTCCCTAACATATCAGTTACAGTTTTTGTTTGCGTTCACCTATGGCGGTCAACAGTTCATCTACATGAGGATACTGCAGGGATGTGAACACGTGCTTAGGGCAGATTTGGATGGATTGAATTTAAGAAGCACAGCAATACAGTATGTGGGTGATCTGCTCTGTGTTATATACACAGGCACTGAAGCTGCCATTGCAGAAGGTCTTAGCGAAAGGGGGGCTTGAGCTGCCCAAAGCTAAGCTGCAATACTGATAAGAACAGGCTGCATACTTGGGGTGTGAGTTCAGCCACGGGAGGAGGCCCTTATGAGGCCTCTGTATGGAAACAAAGGGGAATACTAAGGACTCTGATGGCCTGGTTCACAACCATGATGGATTTTTGGTTGTGTCTCTGTCGTTGTCTGACACCTTGATAATGAATGCGCATGGTCTTGACCATTGCGCAAGGGGGGAGTGCTATGGAAAAAAAAAACAAGGTTTATGAGTTGAAGTTGTACATGGGGTGTCTAACTCAAATATGCAAAGTTATTTTCAAGCAGGAAGAGGGGAAAGCAAGACGGCAAGAGAAGGCACAGACCAGGACAAACCAGTCATCTCCCCAGGAGACAGAGTACTATTCCAAGTGTTAAATGTAACAGGATGAGATGGCAAGAGATGCAGGTCAACACACAGGAATGTTTGACTGGTGGTATAATATGTGGGAAAGTAGGCAACAAGCCATTATGAAGGCGCTTTTCGTAGGAGCTGTAATTATTCTTGCTCTGTTACTAATCTTTTGCTGTGTAGTTCCTTTACTGCATACCCTAGTGAGCAGCACGCTGTCCAACATGTGACAATAGCTGCTATGTTAAAGGTGGTGGGAGGACCTATCAGAGCAGCAAGTTCCTGTACCAACATGGAACCACCTGGTGACACAGACGTCGTTGACAGGGTCCTACCCACGTTGAAGTCAAGCCGTTCCTGCCATGCGTAGATCATGAAGGACCTGCTGGAGTGCAGCTGCCTACTTTGACTGCGGGAACAATTAGCGTAATGAAGAAGTGTATGATATGGACACTGGACTGGAGCATTATCAGAAAACCTCTCAATTATCCTTGTGTGAGACATATATTTCTTATTGAGATTATATTAGATGATGTAGTCCTGGTAGGTTATGTGGATAGTGTATGCAATATATCTTGGAGAGTTTATTACATGGCAGTTCTCTCCACTATTTACTGGAGAAGCCACTATACTGTACCTTGGGTTTCCGTATCTGAGCGTTGGTAGTTTGTGAGCCATGCCAGCCATGGACCCCGAAGGGGGGCCATGCCTTTAGTGGGCTGGGAGTGGAATTTCCCTGAAGCTCAGGGTTTTTGCCTTCCTTTCTAGGCTGGATGGACAAGATTGTGTGTAGGACTCATGTGAGTCCCAAAGGGGGGAAATATATGGAATATTATTTAGCACTTCATAACGCTTAGAGAATGTAATCATTAGGGCTCTTTTAAGAAGCTGATGGAAACTGTGTAGAGCAGGGGTGCCCAAACATTTTCCCTTAGTGGGCCAAAATGAAAATCTATCGGAGGACCGCGGGCCCAATGTATTATTTTACACAAAATACAAACACTAATAGTAAAGTAAAGTACTTTTATTTATCAAACAGTTATCTAACCTTCCTTTCTGTGTAAATAACATTAAACAAAATATGACAAATAAGTCATATATAGGCATTTAGAGCACGTCTAAACTTTTGTAATCACATGTAGTGCAAAATGTCAAAGAGTGCATGCCCAACAGCAACACAACAACAGTAGCAACAATATAATTGCACCACTAGTGAGAAACATGAAGCTGTTCTTTGGCGTTTATCAGCCTATTAATATTAGGCTGCAGCTGACTCACTGAGAGGGTGAGGATGTCCTGCGTGCTTCGTCTCATAATGACGACGAATATTATACTCCTTTAGTACAGCAACAGACTGGTTACAAATAAGGTAGACCGCTTTAGCATTTATGTCAGTGAAAAAATATTCTTCCTCCCAGCATTTTTTAAAATGTCTTTTGTCTGTGTGCCACTGACGATGCCGCTCCATGTTGATAGTTGCTTAAGCTAGCAGCCCGGTGGTGACCCGCCACAAACTGGTTTGATCCCGTCTGGCGGCAGCAAAGACTCATGGGACTTTTTGTAAATTGTTAAAATATAACTATTTATGAAGTGTGGAAATGTACATATGTGCACAGATATACTCTACATTACCCTTATAGTTGCTTGTATTTCAATTTTAGTCTTAGATATTTCAAATGTAATCAAAGCACCATGAGTGAGGACTGTATAATATACAGTCGAACCCACTTATCTCGACCTCAGCTAACTCGCCAACCCTATTAAGTCGACGTTTTTGAAGTGGAACCACCAAATTCCCTTATTGCAATAGCATTTCTCATCGGTTATGTCTATTAAATATTTACTAATATTAGTTTAATATTATCAAAATAAGAGTTATATAAGACTTAATAACTTACCCCAGGACTGTCAAGTTTTGAAGACAGGCAAGAGTGACATTCCACAGGATGCCTTTTCATTGGTTGTTGTGTTGTATTTTACCCAGATACAATAGTACTATTTTCTGATTGGCTATTGTGTACACCCTTTCTTTTTTTTTGATTGGCTGACAGGCTCTTGGGGCAAATCTTGTCCGACTTCAACATCATAAAAGAGGCTTGTTTCCGACGGGAAGCGACGTTTTTCTTGACGTTTCGTGACGTTTTCATCCAAGTTCCGACTTGGAGAGAAATAGTCGAACGCACCATAATGTCACTCAACTCAGAATTTCCGAGATCCGAGAGAGAAACAAACGCACCATTAGACTGTATGTGTTTTTAAGCCGGGGGGCGTGGCCTTATACGCATGCTGCCCGGACTGTTTTCCGTGTGAATGGCTGTGGGCGTGCCCTGCCTCGGGTCATTAGCAGATAATGAAGTGCGACAGAAATTCTGTGCCTCTCCTTGGTTTCACATGAATTACATAAACTGAAAATATTTATTTTTAATTTAAATTACTTTATTTAAAAGTAGACACTTTAAGCTTTCTATAGATATATTTCTCATGTCTGTCTGTGCAGTATTCGCGGAGTTTCAGTTCATTTTAGTGACGTGTTTCAAAAAGATTTTCGCGGAGACTGAGACAGCTGAAAGCGCACCCTGTTTATTTTCTTTATTTTACAAAAGCACAATGTTTCGTGGATATTGTGAGTATACATGAATAAAAGTAGACCGTTTACAGATTAAAATGATGTACTACACTTACGTGTATGATCAAACATGACGACGCATTTTAAGTTCTTTTCACGGTTACCAGAAAAAAATGCAAGTGTCCCCGCCGGCGGGTCCGCCGACTCCTAAGGGTTAAACCCATTACATTTAACCAACATGTTTAAAGAAGAAGAAGAAAAACTTTTAGCGATATTTAACAGTGTTAGGTTGAATAAAACATTTAACCAGCAAAGATTTTAGCCCCGCAGCTTGGCCGTGTGCTACCGGCCTGTTCAAAACTTGCGCGTCAAATGAACGAATCCGAAGCTTGCGCATGCGCACTGACGCAGACACACATTCAAATGGCGACCTAGATGCATTTAGTTGTATTTTGTTAGTTTTATTTTAAACAAGATGCCCCGATTTTATTTAAATACATTTAATAGCTGTAGGAACTAGTGAGCGGTATTTAGCAACATACCATGTTAGAATAATGCAATGGGTATATTATTTTTAAGGGCTAAAAACATCAAACGTGTCTGCTAAGCATATCACAGCGGGCATGCTCGGAAGTTCACACCTGCCTGAGGAAACATGGGGTAGAATCATCCGTTCCCAGGCCACTTTGGACATATGGTGTAGTCATAAACCATCACGGATGTTTACACGAAACCATGCATCAAACAAAGAAAAATGATTCGTAAGACACCCCATTTCAAAATGGTAGCAACAAACGGAGCGCCATGTTATTTCAAATAAGTCCCCTTAACCGTGACTTTTTAAAGTAATGAAGCACTTTTCAGCTAATGTGAATAATAAAGTAAAAGCGCCCTAAACATTTTTGACAAAAAGAATCAACGAATAATGCTGGTAATCCTTGTTAAAATGAGCGTACGGCATTAGCCCAGAAGCGGTGGGTGTCCGAAGCTTGGACATTTGCATTGACGCAGAGTATACCATGTTCACCAGGGTGGTTAAGGTGTTGGACTTAAGATCCAATGGATGTATGTTCGCATGGGTTCGAACCCCACTCTGGGTAAACCCTTTTTGATGACAACCAATGAGATGAAAGAAGACTGTGCTTAACCAAGTTGAAAACGTATTAAAACCCATCCATCCTGTAAGCCATCACTCAGGACGAGACACATCCCCCCAGCAAGCAATGGCGAGCGAACTGACATCACCCAGCCCGACATCTCCTGACGCCGCCCTCCTGGAGTCTCCATCGCCTTCTGGCCTGCGAGTGGGTGATACAGACCCGTACCTTCAGTGGTACCCATCATTGCCTCGGGCATCAACTTTTGAACTGCGACTGGACAAACCGTTAGCGCATCCTCAACTCATCCCGCGGTGGCCCGCATCATGGGGCCCGTATGGGGCACCGTTCCTGCCACCACCACCACCCCATTCTAACCCGACCTGGGCTGTGTGGCCGGGATCACAACAACAACTTCCGCAGGAGACCTCCGACCTAATGGACACATCGCGGCCCCCTGCATCGACGATAGATGAGCTCTGTGAGCGTTTTGCGGGGCTGTCATTATCTGAAGATGCTGTGGATGGGAGCATAACCGACTCTGCCATGAAGATAATCAAAGGGGCACAGGCCTGTATTCTGGATCGGATCATCGAAGATGACATGCAGGAGACCTGTGTCGGGTGTTCTGTGAAACACCCGAGCCAGTGGAGGCACACGTGTCTCTACGAACCTGAACCTTCTTACTTTAACAATTTTGAAAAGCTGATCAAAAAGCTGTATAGACCATGGTATAAATATATCATCACGAAAGCGGTCGCGATATTTCACCCTCACCCCCCACCCATCCAAGTCCAAGGTGCAGTCGAGGCAGTAATTTCAGAACTTAAAACCGAAATTAATGTATGGGAAAAATTACGTGAGCTGAAACGTGATGTTGAAGGGAAAGATTATGAGTGTGCTGTAGATGGTGCAATTAGTCATTTCTGGGATATGCACAAGTTCGAGCAGACTCTGGCTGGTGTGTAAACGCTGAACAACGTCTGTCAAAATGTGATTGGATGGCAATTTTTACATGCTTTTCTAAATAAAATGAGTTGAGTCATGAAAACATTGAGTCATTATTGCTAGAGGTTCACGATGGATAACAAGCACTTGAAACGTGTCTATTATATGCCATCAAACCCTGGGTCATTTGGTGGTGTCGATAGATTATACAGGGCACAGATAAATGACCAAAGTGGACATCCTGTGGATAAAAAGCAAGTTGCGACATGGCTGTCTGGTGAAAATGCATACACATTACATAAACCGATCAGATTTAACTTCAAAAGGAATAGAGTCTTTGTGACTAATATCGATTCTGAATGGCAAGCTGACTTGGTGGATATGTCGGCTTACGCGGACCAGAATGATGATTTTAAATACATGTTGACGTGCATAGATATTCTATCAAAATACGCATGGGTGCGCTGCCTTAAAAGCAAGACAGGTGCAGAGGTAAAGAAAGTGTTTGAAAACATTCTCTCTGAAGGCAGGATACCCAAAAAGCTACAAACTGATCGAGGGACAGAGTTTTTTAACACATTGTTTCATAAGCTTACGGAGAAACATGGGATAATACATTTCGCAACATTTGATGTTAAGGCATCCATAGTAGAAAGATTTAACCACACTTTAAAGACACGAATGTGGCGCTATTTTACGGCTTATAATACAAGAAGGTATGTGGACATTGTACAAGATCTGGCGAGTGCTTACAATAACACCTGCCACAGCACCATTAAAATGAAGCCGGTTGAGGTAAATACGGAGAATTCCGGACAGGTCTTCAACAACATATACTGTATGGCTTGACGCCTGGTGCAGCTGAAAAGCGTCGTTATAAGTTTAATACCGGTGATGTGGTCAGGGTATCGAAAGCACGGGGGAAATCTCCCAAAGGATATGAGCAAACTTTTACGGAGGAGTATTTTACAGTCACCGAACGTCTGCCTAGATCACCACCGGTGTACAGGATTAAAGATTATGATGGGGAGATCATAGAGGGAACATTTTATGCAGAAGAGCTACAAAAGATCAGAATAGACAAAGACAAAAACTTCAGAGTTGAGAAAATCGTTGCGGAAAAAACGCAAAGGGGTAAAAAAATGTTTTTAGTGAAATGGCTGGGATTGCCTGACAAATTTAACAGCTGGGTCCCCGCTAGCCAAATAGTCGTCATATAAGTGCGATGGTGCGTATTTGTGGCTTGCATTCACATCAAAAGCAGCCATGGAGGAGGAAAGCGGTTTTTATGTTACGCTCCCTATCAACGCATCTATGGATGTTTTCCCGCTCAATACCATATCAAGCTACACAACAAAACTAGCCAAGCCGATTGATCTGAACGGTAAATGGGAAGTAGGATTAGCGGAAATCCACTACCCGCGAACGTGGGATACGCTGGTGGAAGAAGACACATTTTACGTGGCCGGCGGGGTGTCAATACCACCAATCCTGCAATACAAGCTAAAAGCGGGGCATTACAGAGATACTGAAAACCTAATCAGTGAAATTAACGATGCTCTAGGAATGTCAAAACTAAAACTTGACTATGGAGTGATAAAAAACAAAGTGTATATGGTTGGTCCACCACACATGGCTTTTAAAGCGAAAGGTAACCTTACAAGGATGCTGCGGTTTGTTCCTGATGTATTTCAAAAGATTGGTGATAGACCATCAGCTCCGAATCCTGCAGACATATGCACCGGATTTTACACAATTTACTGTCAGGGTCAGCCCCTGCTGTGGTCCTACCGTGTCCCTTCCCTACCAGGTGTTGCTGGTCATCCCGTTCTTTATGTTAGTCTTTGTTCTCCCCTGTTGCCTGTCTGGTCTTGTGGCTCAATGTGTTGAGCATGTGGTTGTCTGTGTACCCATCTGTCCTGTGATCGAATCCTGCCTCCTGTTTTTGTATGTTGCTCCTTAGTGTTTCTAGTTATTGTATCTGGTGATTTTGTATTTGGTTTTGTTCCTTGTGCCCCTGCTTGTCTTTACCTGTTTGTAATTCCCTAGTGTTGGTTTTGGTTTCCTTGGTTAGTTCTTAGTTTCCCTGTTTTTAGTTCCTTTGAGTTTATTAGTTTCACCTGTGCCCTGTTTCCCTGGTCTTTGTTAATTAGTCTCACCTGTCCTGTGTTAGTCTCGTTACCCCTTAGTATTTTAGTTCCTGCTTCTGTTCAGTTCCCCAGTGGTTCATTGCCTATGTTCTGTAGTAGTTGTTCTTTGTGGGTTGTGATGTTTGATGGTTTAGGTCTTTTCAGTGTTCTACGTGTAGTCGGTTTTTGTTATTTTGTATTGTTTAATCCCCTTCAGCTTTTGACCCCTCGTGGTCCTTTGTTTTTGGTTAGTCGTTTGTAGTGTTTTCTTTAATAAACCCCTTTTCTGTTCCTGGAGCCGCAAGTGGGTTGTCTGCCCTTTCTGTGCCTGCACTATGCTTCGTTCCTGTTCCCGAGCTGCCCGGATCCCTGACAGAAAGAACCACTCAAAAGGACGATCCCCAGGCTCCACAACACCCCTCATGCTGGGATATGTCTCCCTAGCACCAGCTACTGGGCCTGCAGTGCTCCAGTTGGAGCACTCACCCCCTGGACCTATTCCTGTTCCTGACTCACCCTGACTTTGTGATGTCCGGTCCCTGAGTGCCTACTATAGTACCCGTCTGGCTTTGAAATGTTCCAGGTCTCCTGTGGATGCCATTGTTTGAGGCCCCAAGTTGCCTAGAAAGGGGAGGAAAGCCGCTGCAGTTGTAGCAGTGGAGCCTCTGCCTCTAGAGGGTCCAGTTCTCCCCCGCATGACTCCAGGTGTTCGGGTTACGATGCCTGTTGAGGGGGAGGATGGGCTGGAGACCCTCAATCACCGGTTGATGGATTGGGCCAAGGGTCTCTTGTGTCCAGTGTCTGGCCCAGCCGCAGCCTCCACCGCTCTGCCCGAGCCCTGCCCAGGGGACGCCGCCACCTCCGCCGCTCTGCCCGAGCCCTGCCCAGGGGATGCCGCCACCTCCGCCGCTCTGCCTGAGCCCTGCCCAGGGGACGCCTCCGCCGCTCTGCCTGAGCCCTGCCCAGTGGATGCCGCCGCCTCCGCCCTGCCCGCGCCTGGCCCACAGGGGGCCATGCCTTTTGACTTTGCCCCTGCATCTCTACCCAAGGCCATCCTGGCCCCAATCCCCAAATGTCAAACTCCTACCTCCACCCAAGCGGACCTTGCATGGCGCTGGTGGAGGTCCAGCGGAGGGTCAGGCTGGTTCTCTGTCTCCCGAAAGGGGAGACGGGGACACACCAGGTGGTCCAACCGCCCAGACACAGTCCCTTCCTCTTCACCCTCCAGTTCCAGTCCTGCAGTCATCCCATCAACTTCCGGTCTTGCACTCCCTTCCTTGTCACCTTCCAGTTCCCATCTTACAGACCCCTCTTCGTTATTTCCCAGTCCTGCAGTCCCTTCCTCGTCACCCTCTGGTCCTAGTTTCTGTCCTCGTCCTGCAGTCCCTTCCTTGTCACCCTCTGGTCCTAGTTTCTGTCCTCGTCCTGTAGTCCCTTCCTCATCACCCTACGGTCCCAGTTCCCATACTCGTCCTGCAGTCCCTTCCTCCTCGCCCTCCAGTCGGCCACCAGGCCCACAACCTACCCATCCTTTCCCTTTTCTGTTTCCTGGCCGCCTGCCCCAACAAGTCCCATTGCTACCCTTCCCTTTCAGTTCGTCTGCCCCATTTCAATCCCAGTCTCGTGTCCCTGGTCCTTTTCCTCGCCCTGCTCCCTTTGTTCCTTGCCCTTCCGGTTCCCCTACACCATCTTGTTTCCTGCCTCGTGCCCCTGGTCCTGTTCCTCAGTGTCCGCGTCCATTTGTTCCTGGTCCCCATGTTCTGCCCCCTGCTGTGTTCCCTCATCTAGTCTTCTTGTCCCAGCTCCTGGTGTCTGCCCTATCTGTTTTTGTTCCCCTCTTGTCCGAGTTCTTGGTTCTGTCTGTCCAGTTCCTTGGTTTTCGTTAGTGGGTTCCCTGTCTTGTTCTACGTCCTTGTCCTGTCCGCCCGTTCTCTGTGGCCCTGGCAGTGCCCTTGCACGCGTCCAGTGTCCGCGCATTAGGTGGGGGGGTACTGTCAGGGTCAGCCCCTGCTGTGGTCCTACCGTGTCCCTTCCCCGTTTGACCAGCAGGTGTTGCTGGTCATCCCGTTCTTTATGTTAGTCTTTGTTCTCCCCTGTTGCCTGTCTGGTGTTGAGCATGTGGTTGTCTGTGTACCCATCTGTCCTGTGATCGAATCCTGCTTCCTGTTTTTGTATGTTGCTCCTTAGTGTTTCTAGTTATTGTATCTGGTGATTTTGTATTTGGTTTTGTTCCTCGTGCCCCTGCTTGTCTTTACCTGTTTGTAATTCCCTAGTGTTGGTTTTGGTTTCCTTGGTTAGTTCTTAGTTTCCCTGTTTTTAGTTCCTTTGAGTTTATTAGTTTCACCTGTGCCCTGTTTCCCTGGTCTTTGTTAATTAGCCTCACCTGTCCTGTGTTAGTCTCGTTACCCCTTAGTATTTTAGTTCCTGCTTCTGTTCAGTTCCCCAGTGGTTCATTGCCTATGTTCTGTAGTAGTTGTTCTTTGAGGGTTGCGATGGTTTAGGTCTTTTCAGTGTTCTACATGTAGTCGGTTTTTGTTATTTTTTTGTATTGTTTAATAAACCCCTTTTTTTGCTCCTGGAGCCGCAAGTGGGTCGTCCGCCCTTTCTGTGCCTGCACTATGCCTCCTTCCCTTTCCCGAGCTGCCCGGATCCCTGACATTTACGTGTATTCAGACATTGTCGAGCACCAAAGTGTGGGTGACGGTTGCGTGCCTCTTATATGGGACGTACAAATATCTGGGACTGACAACTCGATGGTCACAATACCGTACGACAGGATCCATTACGTGTCGCTCTGCAAGAATCATATTGATAATATAGTGATCGAGTTAAAGTCTGACCAGAACAGTGCGATACCCTTCCGGTACGGAAAAATGATCGTGAAGCTGCATTTCAGGCACGCTAAGCACTACCCCCAATAATAATAATGTACAGCGCCGACAGTTTTTCAGATCCACATAGATATGTGGAATACTACAGAAACCAAGCTGGTAACGGATTCCCCGGATACAATGGAGCACCCGTCATGTACGGAGGGGGCCTGGGGGGTCTTTTTCGAGGACTCCTCAGAATGGCAGTACCATTTCTGAAAAGGACTTTCAGTATGGCGAAGCCTCATCTAAAATCGGCGGCGCAAAATATAGCGAAGGATGTAATTTCAGGTGCGATTACGGGGCAATTAACAGCACGGGCGCAAGAGGGCTCCGGGCTCATGGTGTTGGCGCGTGGCAAGCATCAAAGACCCCCCGGGGCTCGAATTACCGTTGCTAAAAAACACAAGGTTTCCACCAAGAGAAGCTCAGTAGTCAAAAAGAAGCGAGAGAAGGCAGCGTCCAAAAAGGTACAGAGGAGATACATTTCCTAAAACTATGGCCCTCATACACAACCTGTCAGAGGAGTGCATGAAATCAGAATTGGATATTTTTGCAGTGCCATACACACAAGCAAGTATCGATAAAAATATATACGCCACTCTCAGCTTTAACAGATAATGGACCCCTGCAGTTTTTCATTGCAGGTAATGGGGAAGATTACCTAGACCTCAACCACACGCTACTGCACCTACGGTGTCGAATCACAAAAGCTAACTGGACAAACATTGACCCTGCCGCGAAGGTGCAAGTGCAAGAGGACTTCATACCTGTTTCCAGCAAAACTAAATCTAGGAAACGACAACCAAGGTGGTTTACTAAGGAAATTAAGAATAAAGTCAGGAGGAAAAGGGCTCTGTTCCACAACTGGAAAATAACTAATGATTTCAAAATCAAGCAGGAGTATCTAAGTCTACAGGCAGAGTTAAAAAATGACATTAGGCTATCAAAGAGGGATGTAGAAAGAAAAATTGCATTGGAGGCTAAGCATGACAGTAAAGGTTTCTTCCAATATTTTAACTCCAAGAGAGCACTAAAAGCTGAAATCACTAATTTGCAGGATAGTAAGGGCCTTATAATTGATAACGAAATTGATATGGTAAACGAGTTTAATGATTATTTTTCAAGGGTGTTCACAATAGAGAACACAAGTAACTTACCACCAATTAATACGAATACAGCATCGTCTATGACCAATATATGTATAACTGAGGTTGATGTGATACTAAGCCTAGCTAAACTCAAAATAAATAAATCGCAGGGGCCTGATGGCATCTTACCTTTAGTCTTGAAAGAGATGAGGGATATTATTAGCCAACCTTTGACTTTAATATTCCAGAAATCATTATCTGCGGGTGTGGTACCATCAGATTGGAAGCATGCTAATATAACGCCCATATTCAAAAAAGGGGATAGAAGTAATCCAGCAAGCTATAGGCCAATCAGTTTAACTAGCATTACTGGAAAAATAATGGAAGCTATAATTCAAGTGAAAATGGTAGATTACCTAGATGCAAATAACATTATAAAGGATAGCCAACATGGATTTAGGAGAGGTAGATCCTGCTTAACGAATCTGCTTGAGTTCTTTGAGGAAGCTACAAGTGAAATTGATCACAAAAAGGCCTATGATGTGATTTACTTAGATTTCCAGAAAGCCTTTGATGTTGTCCCCCACAAACGGCTCTTGTTAAAGCTTAAAGCTGCAGGAATTTTAGGAACTGTGGCAGCTTGGATCAAAAACTGGCTAACTGATAGGAAGCAGCGAGTAGTTATTAGAGGCACTATGTCACAGTGGGCCTCCGTTTATAGTGGGGTACCGCAGGGTTCAATTTTAGGACCACTATTGTTCCTAATTTACATTAATGATATTGACACGAATACATACAGTAAACTGGTTAAATTTGCAGACGACACTAAGGTGGGCGGGGTATCAGATACTAATCTAGCAGCAGAGAGGCTTCAACGGGATCTGGATTTAATTAGCGAATGGGCTGATACTTGGCAGATGAAATTTAACACAGATAAATGTAAGGTAATCCATGCAGGGAGCAGAAATATACAGTACAGATATTTTATGGGTTCCACTGAAATAAAGGTAGCTGATTACGAGAAAGATCTCGGTATGTATGTTGATGCTTCCATGTCCCACTCTCGCCAATGTGGGGAAGCAATAAAAAAGGCGAACAGAATGTTGGGTTATATCTCTAGATGTGTGGAGTTTAAGTCAAGGGAGGTGATGTTACACTTATATAATTCCTTGGTAAGACCCCACCTAGAATACTGTGTGCAGGTTTGGTCACCATACCTCAAGAAGGACATTGCTGCCTTAGAAAAGGTGCAACGAAGAGCTACGAGAATGATTCCTGGTCTTAGAGGAATGTCTTACGAGGAGAGGTTAGCGGAACTGAATCTGTTCAGCCTTGAGCAAAGGAGACTAAGGGGGGATATGATTCAGGTCTATAAGATTCTAACGGGTCTGGATGCCGTTCAGCCAAATGACTATTTCATTATTAGTCTAAATACTAGAACTCGTGGCCATAAGTGGAAATTAGCGGGAGAACATTTTAAAACAAATTTGAGGAAGCACTTCTTTACACAGCGTGTAGTCAGAGTATGGAATAGTCTTCCTGCTATTGTAGTGGAAGCTAAAACCATGGGTTCCTTTAAATCAGAGCTAGATAAGATTTTAACAACTCTGAGCTATTAGCTAAATTCTCCCCAAACGAGCTTGATGGGCCGAATGGCCTCCTCTCGTTTGTAAATTTCTTATGTTCTTATGTTCTTATAAATTACCTGATCGCCTCAATTTTCTCACAGGTGGACGTATTCTTGGGTGACAGGCTAGTAAGCCAGTCTAGCAATACGTACCCTTAAAGAGCCATGATAGAGTGCCTGCTTAATTACAGCGTCAGAACAGGCAGTTTACCTGCGGGCTGTTTTATAAAGACAGTTCCGGTGCTATGGACGAGACCGACCCTGATGGCGATAACCAGGGCTTAGAGAAAAGAGCAGCATTTTCAGCAAGAAGCGGCGTTTTCGATATCATGGGCCCCATACACTCTGACATATTTTTTCAAGAGAGGTTAATGCTAAATGGGGTCGATGCCAAAGTTAAACTGGTTCAAAACAAACATGAGTTTTGTATCATGAGCGGAGATGCTGAACAGTATTCGCTCAAAATTGTATCGGCTTCCCTCTTTGTTAAAAAAGTTTCTGTTTCAGTCTGTCAAACTAGGGCATGCCAGCGCCTGGCTGACAGCCAATGCGAAATACCCGATCAAGAGAGTCTGCATGAAAACGTTCAGCATGGCTGCAGGCAGCCGGGTCTGCGCGCAAGAAAATCTGTTTCTAGGCCAGTTGCCTAAAACCGTTGTCATTGGACTTGTAGATAACATGGGATTTTTGAGAGCGTACGATCGAAACCCTTTCAATTTTCAACATTACGATGCTGAATTTGTAGCGCTTTATGTCGACGGTCAGCAATTCCCTGCAAAACCGTTTCAGCCTGATTTTAACAGGGGAAATGTTGCCCGTAAGTATTATAGCTTGGTTCTGGCCACGGGGAGACATTTAAAAAACGATCCTGTCGCTGTTGACAGAAACGAGTACATAAGCAGCTATACTTTGTACGCCTTTAACTTGTCACCGGACGAAGGATGCAATCAGCACCTCTCTATGGTTAAAAGCGGAAACATGTGCCTGGAGATGAGATTCCGTCAACCTCTGACCAGGATTGTCACACAGATAGTTTACGCGACCTTCGACAATATAAATGAAAGTGAAAACGAAAGTTCAAACAAGGAGACCTTATGGATGTCGTCATGTCCAGTCACAGCGGTCCAAGTTCTATATAAAGAATAAGTCTAACCCACTTCTTTGCCGTTACAGCTATTCGGTTCGCTGATTTGCTCCGTGTTCCGCTGTCTAGGCTCCTCCCTGTCTGGGTCATGTCTGACTCCGACGGTCGGCCCCCTTTTGGGGATTTCGTTTCTCCTTCACCTGCTCTCGGTGAAGGTTTTGGCGCCTCCCGTCCCTTGCGGAGAAGCGCGCGGCTATCTCAACTGTCTCCGAGTCGGGACATCCGTCTATGGTCCGACCAGCATCTCCGGAGTTTTGTGGAGGACGAGGGGATTCCCGTCGCTCCCGATCTCTCCCGCTCGGAGATCTTGCAAATAGCCCTTCACCTCCCAGGGGTGCCCGGATCCTCCTCGGCCGTGCTCGCACCGGCCGTCTCCTCTCCGCCGGCGCCCGCTGTCCCTTCGCCGTCTGCGCCCTCTTCGCCCGCTAGGCTGCCCGCTCCTCTGGACCCCCCTGCTCGACAGTCTCGTGGATGCAAGAGGTCTGCCGCCCGGATTTGCTCCTCTTGCCCGAAGCGCTCCCGTCCTGCTGACTCCGACGCCTTGGCTTCGCAAGTGCATTCTGCGATCTCTTCTCTGACCCGCACCATGGAGTCCTTCGGTGATCGCCTGCGCGCCTTGGAAACCTCATCGTATGTGCCTGCCCGTCCGGTGCCCATTCCGCCTGTCGGCTCCGCCATTCCAGTCGCCCCTCCGGCGTCTGTGAGGTTCTCCCTGGCCACCGCTGTCCCGGCTGCACCCTCTGGTAGACCATTCATATCACCCTCCGCCGCCGTCCCGTCCCGTATGCAATCTCGCATCCTCCAAGGTAAAGACGTTAATTTGGTTTCTTTGCTTTTACCTTCGCCCGAGTGCGACAGGCGTGTTGTGGATTGCGGCGACGTTTCCGTGTTACTTAAAGCTTCGGATCCCCGGCTTCACCGTAATCTGTCCATCTCCGAATTCGTCGTCGCCTTCGGCATCTATAGAGATGTTATTTGCTCTGTGTTCCCGGATCGACGTAAGGAACTGGACACTTATCTGTCTTTGATTTGTGACTTGAATTTGCGATATGGGGGCTCCCTATTTTACGAATATCACAAATCATTTTCAGCTAAAGCGGCTTTGCTTATTCAATTGTCGAACACTCGTATTGACTGGTCGTGCCTAGACTCCGACCTTCTTGTCCAACATTTTGGTGGACATAAAGCTATCCTGTGTTCGCTTTGCCGTAATCAGGGTCATTCACCGGAACTTTGCCCAAAATCTGCCCTCACCTCCGCGACTGCCGCCACGAGTTCTGGTCTTCTCCAACCCACGACATTCCCTTCATCCACCTCATACGCAAATTTGGCTACCGACAAGAAAGGGCGTGAGGTCATTTATTTCAAGGACATGCCTATTTGTAATAATTTTAATGAAGGAGTGTGTTCATGGGATAACTGTCATTTTTTGCATGTTTGTAGTTTGTGCCAGGACCCTCATCCAAAAATGGTCTGCCCTCGCCGCCCATCGTGTTTCCGTCCTTCGCGGGGAGGGAAGAGCAATTCAAATTCAAAGACCTTCTAAAAATTCATCCTTCTACTCCTGTCCACGTCCAAGCTCTTTCCTCTGCTCTGTCCTCTCACCCTGATTTTGTTTTTGCGGATTATTTACTCACAGGTTTAACTCAAGGCTTTAAGGTGGGCATTATTGCTGATCTGTCCAAAATTGTCGTTGCGCGAAATCTTCAGTCTGCCATGCAAGACCCTGAAACAGTTTCCTCTCTTATTAATAGGGAAGTTAATAAAGGTTATTTGATCGGCCCCTTCGTTTCTCCCCCTTTTTCTACTTTTCGCACAAGCCCTATCGGTGTAGCCACTCGGAAATACTCAGGGAAAAAGCGCTTGATTTTTGACATGTCTAGCCCTCGCTCCGGTTCATGCGCAAGTGTTAATAGCCTCATTCCTCATCTCCCCTTTTCGCTTTATTATGCTTCGGTTGACGACGCAATAGACTTGATTATGTTAGCGGGTAAAGACTCTTCGCTCGCTAAGGCCGATATTTCGGATGCTTTTAAAATAATTCCAATTCATCCTTCCCAATGGCCCTTGTTTGGTGTTAAATGGCAATCTCGTTTCTATTTTGCGGTCCGGCTCGTTTTCGGTTGTCGAAGCAGCCCGTCTATATTTAATTGTCTGGCTTCTGCCTTATCCTGGATCTTGCTGAATAAAGCACAGATCACGTTTGTCCTGCATCTCCTCGATGATTTTCTTGTGATCGATCCACCTTCCTCAAAACCCGGCACCTCACTGTCCAAATTAAAACTAATTATAACGAATTAGGCATCCCCTTATCGGAGGAAAAAACCATCGGTCCGCTCACTTCCCTGGAATTTTTGGGTATCATGCTTGACAGCATTGAAATGAAAGCTTCTCTACCGCTAAACAAATTGAACCGCATTCGCGAAATCTGCCACTCATTCCTGCACTCTTCCTCGGTCTCCAAATGCGAATTGCTTTCCCTTTTGGGGCATTTAAACTTCGCCATGCGCATCATCCCGCAGGGTCGCTCGTTTATATCGCGTCTGCTCGATCTGGCTAAATCGGTTTCGGAGTTGCACGACATACTTATTTTAAACGACGGTTGTCTTTCTGACCTTAAATTCTGGATCGCGTTTCTCGATCACTGGAATGGCATTTAGTTTTTTTACAACAAAATTACAGATACGTCTCACTGTATGTTTTTACACGGACGCCGCACCCTCTGTCGGTTTCGGCGGTTATTATCGAGGCTCCTGGTTCGCGTCGCGTTGGCCCGCAGATTTTGTAACTTTATAGCCCATGCCCACGTCCTCTGCCATCCATGAACTGTATCCCATTGTAGTCGCTTGTGCTATATGGGGAAAAGAATGGTCCCGTAGGAGGATAAAAGTGTTGTGCGATAATGAAGCTGTTGTTTACATAATTAATAAGGGTCGCTCTAAGGTCATCTCCTTTATGCCCCTTGTACGACGCCTTACTTGGCTCTCACTCTCGCATAACTTTATTCTTACGGCCAAATACATTCCGGGTTTTAAGAATCAAATAGCTGACTCCCTGTCGCGTTTCCGTTTTCAGGAATTCCGTCGGTTGTGCCCAGGCGCCAACACCCTTCCAGATTCATGCCCCTCTCTTTCAGACCTCATACTACTTTAAACCCGCAATACATTCACCTACTGAACTCAACCACTAGGTACATCAGATTAGGTCTTTCTGCTTCTACCCTAAAATCTTATGACTCTGCCTGGAAGGCTTTCACTTCTTTCTGCCGCACCTTTGGCCTACCCGCACTCCCTCTTTCCTCATCTGTTGTTTGCACCTTTCTTACTTACTCTTTTGAGCACAAATGCCTTAGTCCGGCGTCAATTCACGGTTTGGTGGCAGGTATTCAATTCCACGCCCGCTGCTCCAACCCTTCCTTACCCAGTCTGTTTTCGAACCCCTCTGTTCGTCTCTTACTAAGAGGCTTTAAGAAATCTTCTCCCACTCCCATTGATAAAAGACTTCCTATCACTTTGGGTATTTTAAAATCTATGATCACCGTTCTTCGTCATGGATGTTTTTCACTCTTCACTGACACTCTGCTAGAAGCTTGCTTTTTATGGTCTTATGCGACCCGGGGAATTCACCTACGTCAAATCTCTCCCTAATCGTACTCTTCGCATCTCTGATATTTCTTTTTCAGCCTCATTCTTTTCTCTTTCTAAGCAGTACTAAATCAAATTCGGGTGGTGCTGGCTCTACACTCTACATTGCATGCAACAAGACTTCATATTGTCCTTTTGACTCCATGAAAAAATATCTTCGTCTAAGACCTCGTTTAACTCCCTCAATCTCTCTCTTCATAACTCCTAACGGCACACCCATGTCTTACCCCTGGTTCACCTCTCATTTAAAGACCCTCTTATTTATTTGTGGACTCCCTCACTCTCATTATTCTGGGCACTCCTTTCGGATTGGAGCGGCATCTGCTGCATCACATCAAGGAGTTCCGCCATCAATATTGAAACTCCTAGGACGATGGTCCTCCTCTGCCTTTGCATCATATGTCCGTGCTGATACATCCATGATCCTCGAGGCTCAGCGAATCATCGCTGCAGCGGATGTAAGTATCTCTCAGATAGCCGTTGGTGGTGGTTTAAACAATACCCTTTCGGAAATGTTATGTCTTACCTATATTGCCATCGATCATCGTCGTCTCCTCGATGCTTGCCTCGTCATCTTAGCGGCTCCATACCGCTGGCAAAGCTAAAGCATATCCATAATGCTTCGTCGTACCAACAACGACCTCCCCTATAAAAGCGCTTGGCGTCTCCATAACGCCCCTGCAGTAACATAGCGGCTCCATACCGCTGGCAAAGCGCTAAAGCATATCCATAATGCTTCGTCGTACCAACAACGACCTCCCCTATAAAAGCGCTTGGCGTCTCCATAACGCCCCTGCAGTAACACAGCGGCTCCATACCGCTGGCAAAGCGCTAAAGCATATCCATAATGCTTCGTCATACCAACAACGACCTCCCCTATAAACGCTTGGCGTCTCCATAACGCCTTTTCGTTACACCAGTGGCTCCATACCACTTTCGAAATCATTCAGCATCCCCATACGGTTCTCCATGAAGTCAACAGCTCTGCTCTTCTCTCAGGTCGCATAACATATTTCAATAGCCCTTCAACGGTTGTTAAAGGTTAAGATCAATTTCTACATTCAATAAGTCCACGTCACTGCTTAAACATTTCTTTCTGTTTCTTCCCGACAGGTCTAGTGCATCGCCTGATAGCCCAA